>NW_025208478.1:0-14707 GCF_004010195.1 Chiloscyllium plagiosum | reverse complement strand
GGTCACCCCTCAGCCTCTGACGCTCCAGTGAAAACAGCTCCAGCCTGTTCAGCCTCTCCCTATAGCTCAAACACTCCAACCCTGGCAACATTCTTGTAAATCTTTTCTGGACACTTTCAAGTTCCACAACATATTTCCGATTGGAAGGAGACCAGAATTGCACGCAATATTCCAACAGTGGTCTAACCAATGTCCTGTACAGCCGCAACATGACCTCCCAACTACAGTACTCAATACTCTGACCAATGAAGGAAAGCATACCAAACGCATTCTTCATTATCCTATCTAACTGTGATTTCACTTTCAATGAGCTATGAACTTGCACTCCAGTGTCTCTTTGTTTGGCAACACTCCCGAGGACCTTACCATTAAGTGTCTAAGTCCTGCTAAGATTTACTTTCCCAAAATGCAGCACCTCGCAGTTATCTGAGTAAAACTCCATCTGCCACCTTGAGCCCATTGGCCCATCTGGTCAAGATCCTGTTGTAATCTGACGTAACCTTGGTCGCTGTCCACTGCACATCCACTTTTGGTGTCATCTGCAAACGTACTAACTGCATCTCCTATGCTTGCATCCAAATCATTTATGTAAATGACAAAACAAAGAGGACCTAGCACGGATCCTTGTGGCACTCCACTGGTCACCGGCTTCCAGTCTGAAAAATAAACCTCCATTCCCACCCTCTCTCTTCTACCTTTGAGCCATCTGTGTATCCAAATTGCTAGTCCTCCCTGTATAGGCACCAGGGTGTGAGTATATATCGTAAGGATAGCTATGTTAGTTAGTTGCTTTGCAATAGATATTGGTGGCCAACCTATGATCACAAATGGAAATAAAGACGTCGAGGACGGGACGGGGATGTCGGATAAGGGCCACGTGAAGGTGAAAGCGAGGTGGAAATTGAAATTGAAATGACGAAGTATTTTTTTATAATTCTGAATGAGAAAAAGAAACACCATCAATAATGCCATTGATTCCCAGATAATCTGGTCATGGCCAGTTTAAACTGAAACAAGGAATTTTCCATGTAGCCCACAAAGACATAGCCCTATTAGGGGCAAACGTGGTATCCTGATCATCCTTTTATTCTGAAGAAAATGAGGACAGTAAAAACTAAGTTGTTCAGGGTGCTGGGAATCTCGGCCATGTGGTGGAGATTAGTCGTGGATGGGGTTATTTCAGGCTTGTCTTGAATGAAGAAATGGAAGCCCGAGGACCATTCCAAGGGAGCACGATTGTGTCAAGGTTTTGTGTGCACATGGGAAAAATGCATTTGGACAAAGGCATGGACAGGAAATGTTCAGAAAGATTTGGCCTTAGTCCAAAAGTAAAATGGGGTTAGTGCTAATGGACGTTTCAGTCAGTGTTGCCCAGTTTGAACTGAATCGTCTGTCTCGATACTGGAGGATTTTATGACACTATGACTATGACGGGAGCAGGTGAAAGATAAATTCTGAAACTGGCTTGAAGTGCAAGAATGGGGAAGAGGGAAAATTTCGAGTTGAGGTTGAAAAAGATGCACACTGTCAGATATGGGCAGGAATAATCAATAGGTCGGATTGCTGTCGATTCTTTTAGTAGCAAGGTTTTCCGAATCAAACCTATTCAGACTCGTTTTGCACACCTCTGGAGCAATAAGAACATAATCCAGGGGCAGGTGTCCAACCACTGCCCTAGAATTGTGCCTATGGATTCGATTTAACCTGTCTTTGTTGATCCTTACCATGTCTGTGCGCGTTTACTCAGCACATTTAGTGAAGTAATCAATTTGTTTTGTGTCAATTTTTAAGAATAATTCATTTTGAGAACTAGTGAAACAACCTTGCGTGCTAATATCTGATTTTGTTTCACTTTGCTTCACTGTGTACATTTGGACTGCCTTGTTGTCCCTTACAGACAGCTGTCAGCGCCAGTTGACTACATTTTTCTGTATTGTTATTACACTGATTCACAGTAGTACCTCTCACTTGAATCAAGCATTGTGATATTATTCACTTTTTCCCCCTTTCTCATATCAATTCGCTGGCATGTCTTTGCTTAAAAAAACTTGCAATAGTCCTAATACACACATCCCTTCGTACAAACAGCAAAATCAAAGTCATTTTTCCAGTTGTCCAGGAGAGAGAGAGAAGTCCAGCAGCATTTCACACTTCCCCTGCTGTAATTGAACTGACTCAAGTTCTGAACAGAAAAAAAAACTAATCTAAACGAAGGCGAGCTATGCAGCTAGTTTGCTATTCCCCTCTGATTATCCGCTTGTTTTTTCAAGACTTAAAAGCCTTAAGCTGGAGATATTAACTATTCGGGTAAAGAGTAAGGCCCCAATGAACACATCAAGCTGCAGACATAATGGGTATTGTTATTACACTGATTCACAGTATTACCTCTCACTTGAATCAAGCATTGTGATATTATTCACTTTTTCCCCCTTTCTCATATCAAACTGCGTCACAGTTTAGATTCTTTCACAAGAAAAAAAGGTTTTACATGTTCGCAGTTGCAACCACAGATCTACGGGTTCTGATCAAGAATGTAATACTCTATTACATCTTCAGTTACCACTTTCCATTATTACTCCTGTCCTTTATGCTTCTTTGTAGGTTAATCTTGCACAGTAATGCTGTCAGTCCGGACTTATCTGCTGGGTGCATTGTCGCCCTCACGTTTGTTAATAATTGGGCCAGAACTCTCAAAACGTTTTTGAGCAGGTATCCCAGATGGTAACTTAATATTTGTTTCGCGAGGCACACAGTGGATATTCCCAGTGTAAATTAGCTGGGTCGCATTCCAAGCTTTATACAAACAAATTTTAGTAAGAAAATTATGGAATGAAACAGAAATAACAGAAAACAGAACGTCGGGTAACTTAGCCTATTCAAACCCGACTTAATGTTGCTGTTCCGAACATACTTGCAATAGTTTAGGGTGTAGGTTTGCTCGCTGAGCTGTAGGTTCGATATCCAGACGTTTCATTACCTGGCTAGGTAACATCAGTAGTGGCGACCTCCAAGTGAAGCGAAGCTGTTGTCTCCTGCTTTCTATTTATATGTTTGTCCTGGATGGGGTTCCTGGGGTTTGTGGTGATGTCATTTCCTGTTCGTTTTCTGAGGGGTTGACAGATGGTATCTGGGTCTATGTGTTTGTTTATGCCGTTGTGGTTGGAGTGCCAGGCCTCTAGGAATTCGCTGGCATGTCTTTGCTTAAAAAAACTTGCAATAGTCCTAATACACACATCCCTTCGTACAAACAGCAAAATCAAAGACATTTTTCCAGTTGTCCAGGAGAGAGAGAGAGAAGTCCAGCAGCATTTCACACTTCCCCTGCTGTAATTGAACTGACTCAAGTTCTGAACAGAAAAAAAAACTAATCTAAACGAAGGCGAGCTATGCAGCTAGTTTGCTATTCCCCTCTGATTATCCGCTTTTTTTTTCAAGACTTAAAAGCCTTAAGCTGGAGATATTATCTATTCGGGTAAAGAGTAAGGCCCCAATGAACACATCAAGCTGCAGACATAATGGAGTCTGGCCAATTACACACACTCTTTAAAACAGAAACAGTAATGTGACACCTCCCCCCTGAAGAAGTAGCATCAATATCGAAAGGTAGCTTCATTGTTCAAAACCTCACAAACGTTTTTAGAAATGGTTAGTATTTTAAACAAACGTATACATTCACTAACTATAAACATGCAATATGACTAACTACATACGGATTCAGTCTATGTTTCTCCCACGACCGAACACCTCAATTTCTCACTGGACTGTCGACAATGTATCGTTGATCACGTTTTCTCCACCTGCCACATGGACAATTCCAAAAATGAACAGCTGTAATACCAAGCCCCATCAAAACAGTCACGCATTTGTGTGCTTTAATTCCTCCACAACATTAATACGTTCCGATCAGTGTATGAAACTGTCTCTGATGTGTTGCTGGCAATATAAACACTCAAAGGTTGTAGTGCCAACACCCCACTTAATGTCTCTTTCTCAATCGTCAAATATTTCTGCTGATGAACATTCAATTTCCCGGCGAAATATTTTAATCTTCTCGCCGTCTTCCTGCGGGAGCATAGCATTGACACCCACATCGCTGGCACTGATAGCCGCCTTGAAAGGCGTTATGTAATTGATGTGGCTAGTACTGCAGTAATGGTTAAAACAGTCATCAGGCAGGCAAACGGCTTCTGCCAGTCCGCTGTCCACTGAAACTCTTTGCCTTTCTTTTGCAATTCAGTGAGTGGAGCTGCCAGGCAGCTAAAGTATTGCACACATTTTGCATAAAATCAACTCAATCCCATGAACCCAATTATCCTGTTTTTTTTTTGTAGCACCTGGAGCCACTTGTCCATATCCAATAGCATGGCCCGGGAAGTTTACTTGGGCTTTCGCAAATTCACCTTTCGCTAGTTTTATAGCCAAGCCTGTCTTCCAAATTCGTTCCAACAAGATTAATAAATGCTGTTAACGTTCGTTCTTTGAGTGACTAAAAATCACCAGATCATCAATGTAGCAACACAGTTGGGTAATCCGCCAATGGTTTTATTAGTTCGTCACTGAAATGAGGCCGCAGCCATTGTCATACGAAATGGTATGTATTTAATGTGACACAGTGCATTTGGCGTTACAAAAGCTGAAATGACGTTTATTCTTTCTGATGGGGCATCTGCCAGTAGCCTTTGAGCCAGTTTAAATTAGAAAATTACTTGCTTTTTCCACTTTTTCAAGGCAGTCTTCCAACCAAAGAATTGATCATGCGCCTGTCTTTGTAATGGCACTGCCTTTGTGTAGTCGCCAACTCCCCAGCTCTATTTAATCTATCCCTAAAATTTGTTTTATAATCCAAATGTGTGGTCTGTGAAATCTGACTAATTTCTCCTTAATCAATATTAATGGTTCTCTCACTTCATGCCCAAAAAACTAAATCAAATGGACTGGATTTGGTCGGTGCATTTGGTGTATCTCTGACTGGAAAAATAATGATGGAATTCCCTTATGACAACCATCTAGATAATCCTGACTATACGTCCTCAAAATAGTCTCCTGTTTTGATGCCAGCTTTCGTGCGCAGTTCGATTGTTTTCTGCATAAGCTGCCCGTAACTTAATTGAGTAGTTTGGATGTGATGATTGACACTTGACTTAACTGTATTTCTATTGGTAATCGGTATCTGAAAAAAAGAGTAATTCCTCTACAATCCTTTTATCTGTGATATTGCGTAATGGAATTGCCTCAAGAAATCTCATCGGCACATCCATTATTTTTTTAAAAATATTGAGTCCCAAGTTTTGTTTGAGACAGTGGATCTAGCAATGAATCAAGGCTCTTATAAAAAATGCCTCAACTGCTGAAATAGGCATTAAGGTGGAGGTTATTTTACATCCTGTGGTTTTCCAATTTCTTGACATAAGTCACACATCTGGCAAAATTCAGTTCAATCCTTGTACACGCCAGGCCAGTAAAAATGTCTTTGTATTTCAGCCTGTGTTGCCCTCACTCCGAAATGTCCTTGAAGTAATAGCTCATGTGCCACTCGCAAAATCTCTTTTTCTATACACCACTGGTAATACAATTTGATAAATCTATGACGATATCTCAAATACTTGAAAAGGAGATGGTCTCCATTTCTTCAGTAAGACATTATTTTTCAAGTAATACCACACAGAGATACATTCAGACTACAACTGTCTATATGTCTTTTGATAAACCTTCGTTTAAGATTTTCCTCTATGTGCTGTAACCCAGTGCGTTTTGCAGAGGTAAACATATTTTCATGACGATCTCTATGTTATTATTTTGTCCCAACCGTCTGATTGAACACCGTCTTCGCTAATGGTACTTCAGCTTCTTATCTATACTCTTTGATCACTTCGCCTTCAATTGGTGACTTTGTGACCTCCTTACTCAGTAAAAAATCCCATATAAGAATTGTGCATTCCTCCAGTTACGTGAGCGTCTACTGGCTTTTCGATTACAGTTGGCAACACGTCTACCAGTGAATTAGCTATATCATTTACAAGGTCAAATTGTATTCTTGGAGCTGAGAGTTTGTCCAGTACTCGACCACAAATTCTGCACTCTACTCTAGACGCTCTCACTTCACTTAAAGTTTCTCCCATAATTTGCCCAGAAAAGTCTCCCCATAAAGTTTCTTTTCGAGCAAAACCCCTTCAGAAGTATATATCTCCTAATCATTCAGAACCGCAGACTGAGAGTATCCTGTGTACTGTAATAAATAACATCTTTTCCTGCTACTCCTGGCCCATCTGATAAACTTTACCTTTACAGGAATATATTTTCAAACAAGTCAGGGAGTTGCGCCTTCATTAACCTCTGATCAGCTTGTGCACTCACATGCAACTTTCGATCTCTCCCTGCACTTTCTGTTAGCACTACAAGCTTATCCTGCTTTTTCACGTCTGGCTTTCCTGTTCTTCTCCAAGTCCAACAACACTATGATTTCATGTGGTCCAATTCATAACAATGAAAACACATGAGCTTTTTACCTTCTTTGACCCTTCAATTATTTCCTTTTTATTTTGTGGGAAGTTCTCCTTTTCATCTTCACTGAGGATTTCTGTTTCCCCCAAATTCTATCCCTATTGGATTTAAATTGCTTCGGATATCAAACCGTGTTTTCTGGGCAAATTAATCGTCATCAGCTACATTTGCCGCTAACCTTGACTGCTTACCTTTCTACTATTCCACATACGTTCACATGATGTCGGGCAGTGATTTTTTAAACTCCTCCAAAGTTATTGTCTCTCTAACTACTTCGTAATTTTGCTCCATTTTTCAAGCTTCTTTCCACCTGTCAAATTACTTTGTTTGGTCCTTTCAAACTCAATATAGGTTTGACCAGAGTCTCCTTCTTAGAATCCAGAATCATTTCATTCGGCATCTGATACAGACTTATATACACTTAAGATAACTTTGTTCCTCTCTTCATACTCCCTCGATACCTCTTCTAATAGTGATGCAGATGGCTCACTCGCACTTATTACCAGTTTTGTTTTCATCAACAAAACCTACTTGCTCACTGTCCAATGCATGTATTTAGCCACTTTTTGAAATGAGTTGAAAATGGCTTCCACATCCTGTCCATTTAGGCGATGCTTGAACATACTGAAACAGCTTCGCACCAGGCGTTTGACTACCAGGTAGTCAACCTCATTCTCTTGCTCACGAAGCCTATCTTTATATTTCATCTCGCTTCATCCTCATTCATCAATGTCTGCAATGAGGACAGACAAACATTTATAGAGAGGTGCCAGTGTTTAGCAATGTTTTTGACAACTGCTTATGAACCTAAGATTTTAACATCGTTTATAAACTTTTCGAACATTTTGCAGGTTTTTAAATCAACTACAATCTTACCGTCATTTCTTACATAACAGCATAAGCACATTAAACTGGTAAAGCTATTCCGGCGCTTGAACCTGTTCCACCATTTAATATGATCAAGGCTGATCACGTCTAGGCCTCAATTCCATTATTTTGCCTGATGTAAACAACCCTTCAATCCATGCACACTTCAATTTACTCACTGTTTTGTCTTTCACCATATTTAGGCAGGACGAAATCCACAAAAACACACACAAAATAATATAGAACGTAGAACATTACAGTGCAGTGCAGGCCCTATGACCCTCGATGTTGTGCCGACCTTTCGAACCAAGCTGAAGACTATCTATATGACTGTTATATTTTCATCCATATGTTTATCGAATGGCCATTTAAGTGCCTTTAAAGTTGGTGAGTCTACTCTTGCAAACAAGGCTTTCCACATCCCTACTAATGCCTGAGTTAAGAAGCTACCTCTGATATCAGTCGTATGTATCACCCGTTAATTTATAGCTGTGTCACCTCGTGCTTGCCTTCACCATCTGATGAAAAAGGCTCTGTGTACACGGAGAATGAAATTACTCTGTTCGTTCATACTTCCAAGAATCTTACCTTTAGCCCAGTATTGTTTACTCCTGTTGCTCGTTCCAATGTGATCGACATCACACTCTTCAGCATTAAACTCCCCTGCCACCACCCAGTCCAGCTCTACAGCTTATTTATGTCCCCGACTAATCTGCAACACCCTTCAGCATGATGTAAAACTCCACTGGCATCTGCAAATTTACTAATCCATCATTCCTCGCCATCGTGGAGGTCATTTGGAAAATGGCAGCCATGAAAGGCACCAAAGCAGATCCTTGTGGTACACTACTATTAACTGATCTTCAAAATTAACGTTTCCCATCAACCTCTGTGTTCTTTCAGGAGCCCAATTCGGATCCAAACAGCGAAATCACCCTTAATCCCATGCCTCCATATTTGTGCGACAATCTACCGTGGGGAACTCTATCAAACGCTTTACCGAAATACATATACAGGACAATAAAAGCTTCACCTTCTTCCACCTGTTTGTTCACCAATTTAAATGAACTCAGTAAAATGCGTGAGGCACGAAATTTCCTTCGTAAACATGTCTTGACTATCCCAAATTAACTAATTTCTCTCGAGATGATTATATACCCTAACTATTATAATTTTTTCCAACGCTTTACCCACAACTGAACTATGTTTCACTGGTCTATCATGACCAGGGTTATCTCTTCTTGAACAAGGTAGAACCATTTGCTATCCTCCAGCCTACTGGAGAATGACGACATAAAGATCAAAACCAATCTCCTCCCTGGAATCCCAGAGATTCCTATGATAGATCCCATCCATTCCAAGGGATCTGTAGGTTTTTGAACTCTCCAGAATTGCTCACAGCTCCTCCATGTGAAATTCAACCCTGTCTTGGATAATAGCCTGTATCTTAGTATTCTCCTCGACAACATTGTCTTTTTCGTTTTTGAACACTGAGGAAAAATGTTCATTTAGCGCTTCCCCAATCTCCTCGGACTCCACGCACAAATTGCCACGACTAGCTTCATTGGCCTAAAGTTTTCTCAAGTGATTATTTTATTCCTGATATACCCACAGTGAAGTTTAGTGTTGTCCTTGATCCTGTCTGCCAATGACTTCTTCTTTCCACTCCTGGCTCTTCTTAGCTCTCGCTTTAGTTCACTCTTGGGGAACTTGTAACGCTTAAGAACCCGTACTATGCCTTCGCGTCTCATCCGAATGTATGTCTGCCTCTTCCTCTTAACAAGAGATTCAACTTCTTTCGTAAACTTTGACTCACTTGCTCGACTACTTTTTCTCTGCCTGACAGGCACATACCTATCAAGGACACGCTGGAGCGGATCCTTGAATGAGCTTCACATCTCAATGGTGCCCATTTCCTGCAGTTTACTTCCCTCCTGTACATCCTAAATCGTTGCCTAATCGCATCTTAATTGCCTTTATCTCAGCAATAACTCATGCCCTGTTTTATTTTCCTATCCATCTCCATTTCTGAAGTTAACACAATCGAATTGTGGTCACTATCACTGCAGTGCTCACCATCCGCCAAATCGAATACCTGACCTGGCTTATTACCCTGTACCAAATTCAATATGGCTTCACCCCTAGTTAGCTTGTCTGCATGCTGTGTCAGGAAACCATGTTGCACACAACGGACCCACTTAAAGTACTCGAACTGCATTTTTCCCAGTCAATATTTATAAACTTAATGTCCTCCGTAACAACCACACTGTCACTCTCGCTCCTCTCCAGAATTATTTTTGCTATCCTTTCCTTTACATCTGTGGAAGTATTCCGAGGCCCCTCCTTTCCTGTTTGTAAACTCAGCCCATACTACTTCAGCAGATGAGTCCTCAAACGTCCTCATTGCCACTGTAGTCCTCTCCTTGGTGGACAATACTGCACCATCCCCTCTTTTACCTTCTTCTCTGCTTTTACTGAAACCTCTAAATACCGGAACCTAAAACAAACATTCTGGTCTCGGCTCGATCAATGTCTACGAAATGGCCACATCATCGAAGTCACAGGTACCAAACAATTCTGCCATTCACCTTTTTTTGGATCTTCCACATGTTGAAGTAGACACAGTTCAAACCACCTTCATGCTTGCTGGTGCACTCTTGCGACCTTGAAACCTCATTTCTGACCTCAAATCTCACAAATTCCTGGATGCTGGAACTAAAACTTAGGTTTTTCTTACCCTGCTAAAGTAGTTTTCTCCCTTGCGATGTACATTAGAAACGTTCACCCCCAGGATATTTGTACACCACTAGTTCATGTGTAGACTATCCTGTTTTTAGAGGTCCCACCTTTCCCAGAATGAACCCCAATTTTCCAAATATCTTAAAACCTCCCTCCTGTACCATTCCTGTACCACGGTTTCAGCTCCTCTCTCTCCGTATTCCTCGCTTCACTAGCACGTGGCATGAGCAAAAAGAAAAGAAATAACAATTCCGTTTGTTCTAGCAATAAGCTTCCACTCTACACCCCTGAATTCCTGCCATAAATGCCAATCCTTTTGCCGACTTTTGTCGTTAGAACAATGTGGGCCACGATTGGGGGTGCTCGCCACCCCGACCCCCCATCAAGTATCTCAAATACTTGACTGAGACATCATGAATCCTGGCACCTTGGAGGAAATACACGAAACAGAGATAGAGATACTCTGGTTTTGACAGAAGCGACTATCTGTCATCTAACTATGTAATCCTCCATGAATAATGCTCTGCTCATCTCCCCCCTTCCCTTCGGAGCAACAAGAAAAGACTCTGTGCCAGAGAATTGGATTGCATGGTTTACTCCGGTAAGCTTCCCACCAACAGTTTCCAAACGATATATTGTTATTGAGGCGAACGGCCCAGAGGTTACCTGCACTGTCTCTCTGTTATCTTTCCGTCTGCTGATTGTAATCTGTTTGTCTTTTTCTTGCACCTGAGGTTTGACTACATCATTTTGATAATGTGGTGAACAGAACTATACACAGTATTCTAAATGCGACCGAACCAATGTCTTGTACAATTTTAACATGACTTGCTAGCTCTTGTACTCAATACCCCGTCAAATGAAGACAAACATACCATATGCCTTCTTGGCCACTCTATCCACCTGTGCAGCAACTTTCAGTGTACAATGGAGGTGAACACCAAGATATCACTGCCCACCAAATTTTCCCAAGGCTCTTCCATTCATTGTATCATTCGCTCGAGAATTAGCTTGCCGAAATGCATCGCCTCACATTTTTTTCTGGATTTGACTCCATCTGCCACTTTTCCGCCCAACTCTCCAATCTATCTGTATTCTCCTGTATTCTCTGACAGTCCCTTATGCTTTATGATACTCCACCAATCTTCGTGTCATCTGCAAACCTGCTGATCATACCATCAGTGCCATCTTCCAGATCTTTTATGTACATTACAAAATACAGGCGGCCACACACTGACCCTATCGAACACCACTGGTCACCCTTCTCCATTTCCAGAAACTCCGTTCAACTTCTACTCTCAGTCTCCTGTTGCTCAACCAGTTCTTTATCCACCTAACCATAGCACCCTGCACACCATGTGACTTCACTTTCTCCATTAGTCTACAATTGGGAAACTTATCAAACGCCTCACTTAAGTCCATTTATATGACATCAACAACCTTTCCTTCATCTATCAACTTGGTCACTTCCTCGAAGAATTATATTAAGTTAGTAAGGCACGATCTCCCCCGCACAAACCCACGTTGCCGAGAACTCATAAACCCATTATTTCCTAAATATAAATAGATCCAATCCCTCAGTACGCTGTCCAGCAACTTTCCGACGACCGACGTCAGGCTCACTGGTCTGTAGTTACTCGGAATATCCCTACTACCCTTCTTGTACAGGGCGACAACATGAGCAACCTTCCAGTTCTCCGGCACCTCACCTGTACTTAAGGATGCCACGAAGATATCTGTCAGGGCCAAAGCTTTTTCCTCTCTCGACTCCCTCAGCAACCTGGGATAGACCGCATCCGGTCCTGGTGATGTTTCCACCTTAATACCCTCTGTCCTACACAGTACATCTTTCCTACTGATGTCAACATGATCCAGACTAATCAAACCTCTACCTCTATTCTCAAAATTCATGATGTTCCTCTCCTCAGTGTACACTGATGCAAAGTAATCATTCAGAATCTCACCCATTCTCTCAGGTTCGACGCACAACCTTCCTCCGTTATCCTTTAGTGGATGAGGTAAATATCTTAATCCGTGCTTCATCTTCCCATCAGCCCCCTGCTCGACGCTCCCGTCTTACTCCTGCTGAAACAACAGTGGAGGGCCGCGACCATCAAGGTAAGTACGCTCAATGCATTGAGAAAGAAAGTTCTGGCTCATCATGTCTACATCTGCTCTCCTTTCTCCTAAAACTACAATCTCTCACTCTAGATTGTCCCTCCTGAAAGTGCAAGACCTCCGCTTTGCCTTTGCCATAATCTTTCGCATCAAAACCTCGTTAATTAGAACTCCTCTCATTCTTCTAAACTCCTGCGAGCAATTAGCCCTAAACTGCTCAATATGTCTCCATAAGCCAAGGACGTTACATCTGGAATCGATCTGTGGAAATTACCCTGAACTTCCGCCAATGAAGTAACATGTCTCTCAAGTGAAATGACGAAAACCTTACGCGGTATTGCAGACTTGAAAACAGCAATGCCTTGTGCAGTTGTAGCAAAAGTTCCCTATTTCTTTGTTACTGTACTTGAACAATAACTGCAAACATTCCATTTGCAATCTTATTGCCTGTTTTTCCAGCCTCTGAGCCATATGGTCACATGACGTTTTCCAATTCAAATCATTCTCAAGAGGGAAGTGAGACAGTTCAAAAGACAAATGCTTCTTCACAAAAGAGACATGAAGAGCGCAGATTTCCAAATCTCATTGATGCTAATAATCACAAAGTAATGATTCATGAAAGATAGCTGTAGTCAGGCTCCTGCCTTTTTCCCAGCACAATTGACTCCCTGATCATTCCAAACTCTATATCTTTCAGGCTTGAAGACCTTGAGTGATTTGGACTGCAGTCTTTGTTCAATTGTTTGAGGGTGATTGGGGAAGAGATGGAGAGGAGATGGCAAAACATTCCTGTCCTCCAGGAGAAGAGAGACAGTCCCATTATCATGTCAAGTTATAAATCGACTCTTTAAAAGTTTTCCACCTCTCGAATATCTTGTCACGCAGCATTCCTGTATTATATATTCAGATCACCTCTCAGCCTCGTGAACTCTCGTAAGTGTAGATCAAATGTGAACCACTTTTCACCTGGAATTAAAATCACGGCCGTTTCCTTCCGAAGTGACCTCACTCAATTCTGTACACAGCCCTCTTGATAACACTGTTGTGAGAGTTTCCAAATATTTATTCCCTCTTTCGGATAAAGCACTCACGACATGTTTATTTTTATAATTGTTCTGTACATTGCAGTTATTTGAAAAATCGGCCCACTCAGAGTGTTATGGAACACCTTTATGATGTGGTGGTAATTCATTAGCGGGATTTTGGTGATGAGGTGGTCTTCCTAACAATGTACTACAATAACACCTTACAGATGAACGAAGCCAACGGAAGTAGTCATAGGGTCGTGACATTGTAACAATTTCAAATTCTTCGGATGTGATGTGAGACACCACCATCACATGTGAAATTTCCCGTTAGGTTTGCAGAGAACATCGAACGTAGAACAGAGAACTGTATAGAGTAGTACAGGGCCTTTGGATCACGATGTTGTGCCGAGCATTTATCTGAAAATAATATCAACCTGGCCAACATATCCCTCAATTTACTCTCTCTCTCAGTCGTGACCACGCCATTTTTACTATGTGTCCAGCATGTTGTTTTTTTGGGGGGAGATCGTGTCGCACCATTACTATTTTACCTTCTGACAAAATGCATTCGACCATTACACTGTCTCGGAGCATTTGCTCAAGAACTACAACTAACGTTTCACATTAATACTTCCATACATGTGAAAATGTGGAAATAATTATAATATCAAACTTTTACGACAATTGGGCAGGATTTGGCATTATCTCAGGCAGCGAAGCCTCAAACGGGGGAAAAATCTAGTTTCATTTTGAAATGAGAAAGTCTTTGATGCAACAAAATGCATCAGTATTCCGATATCTGAAGTATCTGCAGATTATCGAGAGGTGGTCGGAATGGTTAGGTTTTTCGAGATAACAAATACATCAGAGTCTCAACGGTTCGAAGATGCACTTGAGGAATTCGGGGACAGTCGGGTAGTTAGTAAGGCGATTGTAGATTAACTGGCTCTTTGGAATAATTTGTGTCGGTACTGAAAACGTTCGGCGGTGTCATATTTGTTGAATGTTCCATTTGCAACTCTAACAGTAGCTTTCACAGAACGAATGTCAGACCACAATTAGTGATATTCGTAGAAGTTCTTGAACATCAGCAAATGTTCCAGTTAGACTTTAAACTTCGCGGGAATTTTTTCGTGAATTACCAATATCGTGAAAAAGTAAATTTCGAAACACTCCCGCTGACGTGAAGCAAACAAGAACAACATTGTTTTTGCTAAATCAAGAGTTTCATGACATCAATCATTGCCTCCAACCATCCGAACCCCGCCGAAAATTCAAAACATTCTGTTTTTTACGCGTTTTGCGAATTTGATTAAAGTGGATTTAATTGCACAGATATTTTTGAATTCAAAAACAAGGTCCCCATTGCTGACTCTGAAGTATGGATGACATTGTTCTTTAGGGGATTGGACTAATTGCTACGCTATAAAGATCGGTTCTGTTGAATTTGTAAT
>NW_025208477.1:10188-14707 GCF_004010195.1 Chiloscyllium plagiosum | reverse complement strand
CATTGCAAACGTACAACAGAGCAGAGTCATCAACACCACGGAAAAAAAAAAAAATCTCCCTCACAACTGACTTCACGAGAGAAATCGGTGATGGGAGATGTGACCAATAGCTGGCAATGTCAATGTTCAGTCCAGTTCAGTTTTATTATGAACTGAATGTGCTGTATTGAAAGCTGTAACTGCTTGGTCAGTGACTGTGATTGATGTCAGTCTCTATGCATTGTAATTCTGTCACTGGAGGGTTTCCTGCTCCTATTAGTCAGGGGTTCAGTCAGTGCTTTATCCCACTGTAGTAGCAGGTACAGCAGCTCCGACAGCAACAGAGATCAGCAGCTGCGTAGACATGGAGAGGACAAATCTGAATCTGAGAATAATGGACTTGAACATTACAACAATGGAGAGGAGGTTTTCCTTGAGCCTTATCAAAATTTCCACCATTGGGAACTTCAACCATATCGATATCAGCAGTGCTGATGACTATTCTGGGCGGGGTGGAGTGTGTGTTACTGACCTGAAATTATATTTTTAAAAAGCAAAGAAAAGAACAGAAAGTGCTTTTCAGAACTTAAATCAGTTGGGAAATAGTGTGAATAACGTTGGTGGCAGGGAAGTCAGCTTTGCAGGGGAAGATGACTGAGTTGAATCGATAGAGAAAGAGAGAGATAGAACAAAAAGAGCAAATAAAGGGAATGATGATCTGCTAGCATGGAAATCGAATGTGAGATTCACCTCATTTATTTTTCATCTTTCCCATCTTCCTGACAAATCATGCCCATGTAAATACAGGTATCACCTGCTTTTCAAAAGTTCGCTTTTCGCCACTTCCCTTTCCAAATGACCTACATTAAGACCTGTTTTCGCTAACCAAAAGAAATCCAAAGAGGATTTTCACTTTTACAAAGAAAGATGTTTTTTTTTCCGATACAAATTAATACTTCTTCACTTTACACCATATCAGTTTACGGAAGGAATACTGTAATTTCAGATAGGGAGGGAAACCTGTATATGTCTAAGAGCATGTTTAAAGCTTTTTGATATCCCTGTCTCTCTTTCCTGAATGTGGTCATCTTCTTATATTCATCAATGCTATACGGGTATCACTGGTCGGGCCAGCATTATGTCAATTTTCTAGCTGCTCTTGAGAAGACCGTGAGTCACTGCAGTCCACGTGTTTGATATGATTTGATTTGATTTATTTTCGTCAAATGTACAATGGAAAGCTTTGTTGTGAGATTCATGCAGGAACATAATAGTAAACAAGAACATACAACTCATGGGGCACTTCAACAGAGTGAGGTATATAAGGCTAAAGCTGCACAGGAGATTTGCAAACCAAGATCGCTATTAGCAAGACTAGTATTATTTGAAAAGTCAATTCGTCAGTCTATTGCGGTAGGGATGAAGGTGTTCCTGAGTATGCTGGTCCATGTTTTCAAGTCTCTCTATCTTCTCCCTATTGGAAAAGGTTGTAAGAGATCATTACCAGTTTGGGAGAGATCTTTTCTTGTTATCAGCCTTTCGGCGACAATGAGAAGTATAAATGGATAAAAGGTTGTCATCAGTGATGGTCTGGGCTGTGCACACAACCGTCTGTAGTTTCTTATGGTCCTGGGAACAGCAGTTATCATGTCACACGAATAGAATGCTTTCAATTGCCAGTATACAGAGCACTGGGAGACGGGCAGTTCCAAAATAGTTAGATGTAACAGTTGGCTGTTAAATGGATATCCAAGTTCTCGTTGCTGTTTTGAAAACAATTGAAAGTTCACCAGTAAATGTAAACTATGTCCATGATAGCAAAACCCAGTTGAGTTAATTGTGTTGGCAACATCAAGCCAATCAGCCATCACCTGCTTCAATTTTAAAGAGAGGCCATTGCCATCACAACGAGTGAAATAGAGACAGATACAAAGGGAAGAAGAGAGAGAGCACAGCGTGAGAAACAGATGGAGAATCATAGAACATAGAACATAGAACAATACAGCACAGTACAGGCCCTTCGGCCCTCGATGTTGCGCCGATCCAAGCCCACCTAACCTACACTAGCCCACTATCCTCCATATGCCTATCCAATGCCCGCTTAAATGCCCATAAAGAGGGAGAGTCCACCACTGCTACTGACAGGGCATTCCATGAACTCACGAATCGCTGAGTAAAGAACCTACCCCTAACATCTGCCCTTTACCTACCACCCCTTAATTTAAAGCTATGCCCCCTTGGGTTGACGTAGTATGCTTGTGGGTTGGTGTGCCACTATGATTTCTAGTGGTCTGGTTGTCATTTCTGCTATTTTCTTAATGTAGGGCAGGGTGACCAGTTTATTAGGATGTACATTGTCCTCTTGGCAGTGTCTATTCGGTAGGCATCGGCGGACGAAGCTGTTAGGGTATATCTTCTTTATGAAGACCTTGTAAGGTGTTCTTCCTCATTTTTGTGTACACAAGGTCTTCGTAAACAATGGATACTCCAACAGCTTTGTCCGAGAGAGCAAGACAGGAGTAGATACAAAGAGAAGGTTAGTTGTAGAGAGAGATGGAAATAGTGTGACAGAGAGATGTGGATAGAAAGAGGAGGAAATAGATAGAAATAAGATGAGTGAAGAGAGAGGTTGGGAATAGACAGAGGGGAGGGCTACATTGAGAGGTGGCAGACAATGGAGAATGGGAGATAGGATCCTATCTATCTGGAGTGATAGAGGTGGGTCCATACAGGAAACAAGAGATAGAAACATAGAAAGTAAGAATATGCTAATCAGCCTTTGAGCCTGCCCCACCATTCAGTATGATCATATTTGATCCTCCATTTGAATGTCATATTCCTGCTTTCTTCCCATACCCTTTTGATGCCTTTGAAACTTAAAATCAACCTATCTCCTTTTTGAATATGTTCAGTAATTTGGCCTTCACAGTCTGCTGTGGTTGAGAATTCTACAGGTTTGCTATCTCTTGAGTGAAGAAATTTAACCTCCTCTCAATCCTACGTGGTCAACCCTGCATCGTGAGACTCTGCCCCGGTTTTGAAATCCACATACACAGTAAAGAATGCTCCCGTATTATTTGCAGTAGTCTACCATGGGGAACCTTATCAAACGCCTTACTAAAATCCATATACACCACATCTACTGCTTTCCCCTCGTCCACCTCCATTAGTCACCTTCTCAAAGAATTCAATAAGGTTTGTGAGGCACGACCTGCCCTTCACAAAACCATGCTGACTATCCTTGATCACATTATTCCTATCCAGATGTTCATAAATCCTATCCCTTACAATTCTCTCTAAGACAGAAAGGAAACAAAACAAGGAAACAAACAGTCACACGAGCAGGGAGAAGGGGAGAGAGGAAATTCAGGGAAAGAAACAGAAGACAGAGAAAAGGATAACACAGGGAAACAGACAGAGTGAGAGAAAACAGTGAGAGACAAAGGACACAGGGAGCTGGGGGTGGGTCACAGGGAGCTGGGGGTGAGCAATGAGAGGTGCTGGGGGTGAGGACAGGAGAGAGCTGGGAATGAGCACTGGAGGGAACTAGGGGGACGGAGGTGAAGATTTATTGTTACCTGTCCCAAGGTGTACAGGCAAATCATAGTAAGCAAGGATGTACAGAACAATGTCTGTAAAACATGTCTGAAAGAGCCACCTGAGGAAGGAGAGGCATTGTTGGAACCTCTGAAAGGCATGTCGGTTACGCTGCACAAGGCGTGCATTAGGCGAGATCAACTTGAACAAGATCAGCATTATTTGAGATTAGAGAGCCCATCCATCAGTCTCATAACAGCCAGGAAGAAGCTATTCCAGAGCCAGCTGCTCCATGTTTTCAATCATCTGTATCTTCTAAGCTGATGGAAGAGGTTGTAAGAGATCATTACTGGGTTGTGATGGGTCTTTGCTAATGTTAGAACAAAGAACAAAGAACATTCCAGCACAGCAGCAAGCCTTTCGGCGTTTCAACCCTGCGCCGATCCAATTCCTCTATCTAAACCTATCGCCTATTCTCTAAGGGTCTATATCCCTATGTTCTCTGTCCATTAATATATCTTTCCAGAAACAGCTTAAATGGAACATCACTGGTCACAGTTCTCCATTTTGAGAAACTCACTTCCCCTAGTACTCTGTGCCTGCTCTTGCCCAGCCAGTTCTTTATCCACGTAGCAAGCACACCCTGGACCCCATGCGACTTCATTTTCTCCATAACCCGGCCATGGCAAAAGTTATCCATTTACATGAAACCAACAGCCCTTCCCTCATCAATCAAATTTGTAACTACCTCAAAGCATCCTACAAAGTTGGTAAGACATAACCTTCCCTGCACAAAACCATGTTGTCTATCACTGATAAGACCATTTTCATCCAAATGAGAATGGATCCTATTCCTCAGTATCTTCTCCAGCAACTTCCCTACCACTGGCGTCAGGCTCACTGGTCTATATTTAACTGGATTATTCCTGCTACCCTTCTTGAACAGGGGGAGTAACAATTCTCCAGTCCTCGTGACCTCAGCCATGTTCAAGGATGCTAAAAA
>NW_025208477.1:6158-8053 GCF_004010195.1 Chiloscyllium plagiosum | reverse complement strand
GACAATGGACCTGAGGGCATTTTTGCTATGTTTGCAGATGATGCAGTGATGGTTTGGTGGGCAGGTAATATTGAGGAAGTGGGGAGTTTGCAGAAAGACTTGGGCAGTTTCGGACTGTGGGAAAACACGTAGCTGATGGAACACAATATGGAATCCTCTGAGATTATGCACTTTAGTCGGCGGAATAGAGACAGACACTATGTTCGAACAGGATCCATGAAATCTGAAGCACAAAAGATTTTGGAGCAATCGTCCTCTCTTATGGTTAATGTTCCGGTTCAGTTGGCAGTGACGAAAGCAAATGCAATGTGAGCATTCAGTTCAAGGGAGCAAGAATGCAAGAGATGAGACATGCTGCTGAGAATGTAATGGGCTATAGTCAGACGGCATTTGGCATATTGTGAGCTGCTTTGGACACTGTCACTGCGGAAATATCTGCTGGTGTTGGAGGTGACCCATCCTGGGGATGACGGCGTGTCATATGAGTGGCAGTGTGTGCACTTGATGGAACTTAGAAGAATGGCGGGGTGGCGGGAGTGGGGAGCGTCTGATTGAAACTGATCGATTACTGCAGAGATTGATACAGTCAGTGTGTAGAAGATATTTCCACTAGTCAGAGAGACAATGACAAACAGTACAGTTTCAGATTGAAGGGATGGGCTGAATGGCCTAAATATATTGCTATATCCCATGCCCTTTCGGTCATAGGGTCTATTATTCAGTGCAGTATTATAAGTCTCTGACCTGCTCTTGTAACCCTTGTGTTTATATGTTTGTTTGACTTCATGTTCTGGTCAATAGTAACCCCTGTGATGTGGACGGTGTGGGGATTCAGTGTCGGCCAGTCGTCCATTAATCTGTTGAATATAAGCCCCTATCCGTGAGTCTCACCTGGCGGGAGTACATTGTCTCTATGATGATTGTCATTTTCTGTCTGGTGTTTTCGAAGGATTGATGCTGTTACGTCAATATTATTGATTTTAACAAAACAGGTGCAATTTATCAAAGCACTCAGCAACAATAAGTTATCGAATAGTAAACACTCTTCTAATAACAGAAAAGTCTAAAATGTTCAATATTAGAAATATTGTTTTCCTGTTCATGTTCAAATCAGAGAAACAGTCCCATCGAGATGATCAATTTGGAATTAATTTTTAAAACTCTGTTTTGGATATGGGAATCGCTGGATGGGCCCAGCATTTCTTGCCCGTCCCTAGTTGCCCCCTTGAGAAGGTGATGCTGAGCTATCTTCTCAAAGTGCTGCAATCCACCTGCTGTGCGTTGACCCACTTGTGATTAAGGAGGGAATTCCAGGGTTTTGACCGAGCAACAGTGAAGGAATGGCAATATATTTCCAACCAGTACGTTGACTGGTTTGGAAGGAAATTTGAAAGTATGGTGATCCCAAAAGTCTACTGCTCTTGTCATTCTAGATGGAAGTGTTTGCGAGATTGGAAGGAGCTATCTGAGGGTCTTTAGGGAATTTCTGCATTGTGTCTAGTAGATAGTGCACACTGCTGCTCCTGAGCGAAAGTGGAGATGGGAGTGAATGCTTCTGGATGTGATGCAAATCAAATGGGCTTCTTTGTCCTGGATGGTGTCAAGCTTCTTTAGTGTTGTTGGGGCTACACTCTTTCAGGCAAGTGAGGATTATTCCATCTCATTCCTGACTTGTGCCTTGTAGATGGTGGACAGGCTTTGGGTGGTCAGGAGGTGAGTTACTCGCACAGTATTCCTAGCCTCCGATCTGCTCTTATATTTACATGGCGAGTCCAGTTGAGTTTCTGGTCAATGATAACCCCAGTATATTTAGTTATAATAATGCTGCTGAATAATAAGCGGTTATATTGTTTCTTATTGGTGCTGGTCATTGTCTGGATTTGCGAATGTCAATT
>NW_025208477.1:4112-5714 GCF_004010195.1 Chiloscyllium plagiosum | reverse complement strand
AGTACTGGAACAGCTTGGCTAGGGGAGTGGGAAGCGCTGGAGTTCAAGTCTTCAGCACTATTGTTGTCATGTAATCAGGGCTCATAGTCTTTGCAGTATCCTGTCTCTTCAATCGTTTCTGGATATCAGTTAATCAAATTTGCTGAAGACTGCTATCTGTAATGATGGGGACCACGGGAGGAGGCTGAAATGGATCATCCTCTCGAAACTTCTGACTGAAGATTTCTGCGAAAGCTTCAGCTTTATCATTTGCCCTGATGTGCTCGGCTCTTCCATCATTGAGGATAGCGATATTTGTGGAAACATCGACTCCAGTGAGTTTTGTAACTGTCCACCACCATTCACGATCGGATTAGCAAGACTGCAGAGCTTAAATCTGATGCATTAGCTGTGAGATAGCTTAGATCTGTCTGGCCCTTGCTGTTTATGCTATTTGGCACGCAGGCATATGTGTTTGGAAACCTCAGCAGATTAACATTTTATCTTCATTGGTTTCTGCTCCTGGCATGCCCTCCTACACTCTCTATTGAAACAGAGTTGATCTTCTGGCTTGATGGAAATGATTGATTGGGGGGTATGCTGGGCCGTGACGTTAGAGATTGTGCTTGAGTACAGTTCTGCTGCTATTGATGGTCCATAGTGTCTTATGGATGCCTCCTCTTGAGTTGCTAGATCTGTTCGAAGTCTGTTGCATTTAGCATGGTGGTAATGCCACACAACGCAATAGAGTTTATTCTCAATGCGACTGTGAGACTTTGTCTCCACAGAGACAGTGTGGTGGTCACTTTTACCGATTCTGTCATGGACTGATGCATCTGTAGTTTGTAGATTGGTAAGGATGAGGTCAGGTATCGTTTTTCTCCTCTCTTTCGTTCCCTCACGACCTTCTGCAGACTCAATCAAGTAGCTATGTACTTTAGGACTCGACCAGAGTGATCAGTAATCTGCTGCCAAACTACTCTTGGTTGTCGACTTTGAAATCCCCAGCCAGAATATTTTTTGTGGCCTTACCATAGTCAGTGGTTTAACATGGAGAAGTGCTGATTCAGCTGAGGAAGGACATGACGTGGTAATCAGTAAGAGACTTCTTTGTCCATGTTCAATTGGAAGCCATAGGACTTCATTGGGTTCGGAATCAAATTTAGGCGCTCCCAGAGCAATTACCTCCCGACTGTATCGCACTGAGCTGCACCCTCTTCTGGATCGGTCCTGCGTTTGGGACAGTACATATCCAGGGATGGTGATGGTGGCGTCTGTGTTATATCCGTAAGGTATGATTCCGTGAGTATGACTATGTTAGGCTGTTGTTTGAGTAGTCTGTAAGACAGTTGTCACAATGTTGGCATAAGCCCTCAGATGTTACTAAGGAAGACTGTGCAGGTTCTACAGTGATGTTTCTAATGTTAACTTTTCTGGTGCCAAGTGCGATGCCAGATCGTCCATCGGTTTCATTTCTTTGGCACTTTGTAGCGATTGGTACAACTGAATGACATGCTAGACGAATTCAGAGGGCGATTGAGAATCAATGATATTGCTTTGGGTCTGGAGTCGCATGTCAGCCAGTCCAGGTGAGGATGCAAGATTCCTTCATTGAAGGATATC
>NW_025208477.1:0-2678 GCF_004010195.1 Chiloscyllium plagiosum | reverse complement strand
CTTCATATGAGTTATAAAGAGTATCCTTCCAATACTGGTGACTGGGGAACATCATTGTCCCTCCGCCCAGTCTAAACAGCCATTGCCCCACTCCTCTCCATCTTCTGTCTTTTCCCCAATGCCATAATCACAATGTAATTGAAGTCCATTAAATGACACTTCATCACAGTTCCTTAACATCGATAACATCAACAACATTATCCACACCTGCCCTCTCTGATCCTGGAATAATAATCTGATTTGTGTTTGTCACGTGCCATTCTCTGTTAACATATCCATGCCATTTGTTTGTTATAATCTACGTTTTCTGAGGCACATTTTGCTATCAGATCATGGATGATAGATGTTTTCTCAATGTTTTACTGATTTTGCAATACTGATCTGTAGTTACAGGACTTATTTCTCCACTTATGAGCAGAGAAGCATGTTGATGCACAGTTAAACCT
Source organism: Chiloscyllium plagiosum (assembly GCF_004010195.1). NCBI lineage: Eukaryota > Metazoa > Chordata > Chondrichthyes > Orectolobiformes > Hemiscylliidae > Chiloscyllium > Chiloscyllium plagiosum. The sequence continues at coordinate 2,232 of NW_025208477.1, read as the reverse complement.
ATGGCATTACTTCCATGTACAAGGCAGACTGAATGATTACACACAATCAATATGCCATCTCCAACATTCCTTCCTTCAGTCACACTCACATATCACATCCAGAATGCATAAATGTTCAAAGTTATTTTAAATTTTAATAAAACAGCATTGAATTCAATGAGAGTTTCTCTCTTCTATCAATAAGGGAATTCTTTCAGTGTTTTATCCCATAGTATGAGCGGGAGCATGATCAACAGCAGTAGCAGGGATCCGCAGCTCCAGAGAGAGGTGGAGGAGAGATAAGTATCTGAGAACAATGTACTGGAATGTTCCAACAATGGACAGGAGTATATCTCTTAGTCTTTACTGGCTTTCCCAGCCTTGGATATCATTAACATATCGGATTGAAGATGTACTGATGGTTATCCAAGCTGGTTATTATCCTATTCTTGCTATAGTTGGTGTTCCTGGTAAGTCACTCTGTCTTTCTAGTGAAATGGTCTGAACTGAATTGATGCTCTTGATATGTAGATTTTTGAAAGGTGCAAGTCAACTTTTTCAGTTCCCATCAAAAATTCCATTCCTCAGAAATTATGACTAGCAAATTATTATTTACAAATTACTCACCAATATACGAGGATGAAACACACTGTTCTCAACCTCCTTTATTCATTTTCTCCTGCAAAGCTTACATCTCCATGTCCTCCCCAGATACCACTCCTGTCCAGAACCACTATTAAGACATCCCAGTCTCCTCCTCAGCCTCAGTGCAACTCCTGAATAAACATCGTTTGTGCATTTGTTAATTCCAGATACATCTGTTTCAAGTCCCTTATTACCACGTGTCCATTGCAACATAATTGCACTTGAGGCGTTTAACGTGTTCTCTGCACAGAATCCGAAAGGTGGGAAGACAGTGTATGGTAGTCACGTCATTGGCTCATAATCTAGAGCCACAGAATAATAATTTGTTGATATCGGCTTGCCTGATGTCCTTTAGAGAAGGCAGTGGGTCATCCTTCCCTGGTCAGGTATCTGTGTAACTGCAAACCCACAGCACTGTGTTTTATTTTTTACTGTCCTCTGGAACAGCTGAACCAGCCACTTAGTTCAAGGTCGGCAAAACATGCTGGTCTGACCAGGGCTGCACACATCCCGTGAGGGAAGAACAAAAGTGAAAGCAGCTCCCTTCCTTTGCCTATTCCCATAATCCGACAGCTGGTTTCCATTCAGGTAGGCAGCCATTCACTGTTTTAGGTGTATTATTTGTGATTGAGTCTCTCCCAAGAGTGATGTCCATCTCGGTAGGCAACTCTTCTGTTGACTTTTTTGATGCTAACTTACAGATGTAAGGATGTTTTAAATTCCACATCAATGGCAGTGCATTGTAAATGAATGGTTTGCAGTGTCACACAAAAGAAACGGAGCCATCTAAGTGAGTGAAAGAGGTTACTGGGATGAAACCTGAGAGTGTTGTTGAGGCAGTATTTGGGGTAATGTGGACAGATTTTCTCTCTTTTATACGGAGTGATCTCCTTACTACAGAGAGAGTGAAAAGGAGTATCACCAGATTATTTACTGGTACCATGAGGAATGAGTGTAGATTGTTCTCTAGAGATGTGAGATAATAAGAGGTGATAGCATTGAACCCTGAGGGGGTTGGACAATCACTCCTTATATTCTAACCAGACGATGAGGAGGTGATAAATTCCATTAGTGCCGTTTCACTCAGGGTGCATGATTCTGGATAGTTCAAGTGCCCGGGAGAGCGTTACGCCTACCCACCCCAGCCCCCACTCTCCACGGTGATTGAGAGAGACAGGGAGGTCACGTTTTGAAAAAAAACTTTCACCACATTAGTACAGTGCAGTTGGTGTATGATCATGCACTGAATGTCATATTATCCACCAGCCCAACAACAGCCACAATATCTTCATTCTAAAACAGTTAAATGTACCAACGGCTTCTGACCTTCATGAAGAACATGATTCCATCTTCTCAGAAATGCAAGGTGCTGCCTTGAGATTTGGACCATAAGACGATAAGACATAGGAGCAGAAATTAGGCCAGTTAGCCCACTGAGTCTCTTCGCCATTCAATCATAGCTGATAGGTTTCTCAAACCCATTCTCCGAACTTGTCCCAGTAACACTTGATCACTGGATAATCAAAAACCTATCTATCTCCGTCTCAAATATACTCAATGTCCTTTCCTTCCAGAGGCAATAAATTTCAAAGATTCACCATTCTCTGG
>NW_025208476.1:6300-14706 GCF_004010195.1 Chiloscyllium plagiosum | reverse complement strand
GGAGAAAATGTAACCTGTCGTAGAAGCAAACGGCTATTGCTCTCTCTCTCTACTTGAACTTCTCTATAGCAACATATGCGAGCTGAAAACCGATTAGCCATATTTAGCACTCTTTGAAGGTTCCTGTTGAGGATTCACTGGAATCTCTCCACTGCCTGCAGAAAAGGGAATTCAGCCAAATCCAACTGTTCCAGGAAGAAACCCCAGTGCGAGCAGTTTCTGTGAGACAGAATCACTTCAGAGGCAGAATAACAATGGAACATTTTCAATTTTGCTTTGTCATGAAATCAACTGTTATTTGGACAAAGTGTGTGTGTGTGCGTTTCTGTGTCTCAGATTTATAGAAAAATAAATGTTAATGTACATATTGTCAATGTACAAACTGTATATCATTTATGTATCTATCGTAATTCGAGTAACTTTGCTTTGGTTTTGGATTAGTTATTTTTTGAAATTAAAGAAACCTGTCTGACATGTTCCTAACATTGAACATGACCCAGTATGAGACGGATATCAGTTACCAAATTACACACTTAGTTACACTGATACTTTGTTGTGACATCTCGAGGAATGGGACTATAAAAAGAGACAATGAATCTCTAACCTCGTAGGAACAGGGATAAGGAGAAATTCTCACAAGGCCATTGAGTGGGAATTTTCTACCCTATAGGTTTGTGGCACCTGTGTGTTTGCATTTATTCAAACATGTGTTAGTAAAATATTTGACTGAAAAGTGACTCAAGGAAAATGAACTGCAGATAGGAACGTGGGGCTGAGACTACAATCCGATCAACCATAATCTTAGTGCCTGTGGGGTCAGGGACTCACTCCAGTTCCTCAGTCCTTCTTTGCCCTATTCCATTCAGACCCTCAATCTGCTACACAGGAGCAGTTGGAGACCACTTGCTCCTACTACCTGGTGCACAGAATCAGAGGGGACCATTATCCCCTGAATTTGGTTTGGTGTGGATTGGAAAACGTTCTTGCGAAAAGAGTGGGTGTTACTGTGAAACAGTCCCTTCCTCTCTCTTTAGAAAAGTTCCCCGGTTCCATTTATTTGTCATTTTGTAGACCTAGATTCACAGTGATTACAGCTCCCATACTGTCTCCAGATATTGCTCACAAAATCCTCTGGTCTCTTTGACTACAATATTCCTTCACAGGACTTGCAGAAAAATAACAACAGTGAAACTTCCAATAACATAATGCAAGAACATAAGAAGCACGATAGGTCATTCATCTCCTACAGCCTGCCTTTCCCTTTAATAGGGTCATGGCTGATCTCCTCTCGGTCCCAACTCACGCAGTGCCTGACGTGTCAAACATCCATCCATCCCTGTGCTTCAAGTATCTCAGTAATCTATCTCCTCTCTGGAATAGAGACGTGCCCACGGTCACTCCTCTCTGTGAGAAGGAAACACACCACACACATACACTGTGACCTTCTGACATCAACGAAATATACGAAAGAATGACTGGCCCTGATAACAAGGCAATATTTGACTGATGATGGTATCAAGGAACCTGAAGAAAATTGAACTTTATGGAGATTAGGAGGAATCTCCCCACTGGTTTGAGAGTTTCAGCACAAAGAAGATGGCTGTGGTTCTTGGACATCCACCACCTCAGTCCCGGGACAGCTCTGCGGGATTTCCACAGCACAAGTATTCTCAGTTTCTCCTCAATGTCTTTCGCCCCATCATAAGCTCAGAGGTGGGGAAGGTCAATGAAGATCTCACAATGTTTAGAATAATGTATCCTCCCTCAGCTCCTGTAGAAGTCTGTATCCATGTGTAGCAAGACGCAGACAGCATTCAGGCTTGTGCTGTTAAAATGTTGGTAACATTCATGTAACAGTACTGCTGGCCACTGTGCATTACACAGTAAAGGAAAGAGCTTATTCAGCACCTCAAGCTCACTTCACAGGAATGTGAGGAGGTCATTCAGCCCATCAACACTATTGGATAAGAATTGGGATAGCCTATTAAATCCCACCTGCCTATTACACAGGAAGAGAAGGAGCCCAGTCAAACACATTGAGCTCTTAAACTTGAACCAGGGATGGCCCAATCAGGCCCTTGTGGATCTCCTCTGACACCAGGAGGCGGCCATTCAGCCCCTCAAACTCCTTGTACAGAAATAGGAGGATGTTATCGACGCCCCAACATGACAAACCAATGAAGCAGAGACTGCACCGATAGACTGCTCCATGCTGTTCCTCCTCGTGCCATTGTTAATGGTACACAATTGATATATCAGCGTGGTTTGATGACGGTGAAGAGGGAAGACAAAATGTTTCATGTGAAGTCTCAAAGAAGCATCTTTAAATTCTGAGAAGGTAGACTGCTGTTCTCTATGGAGGGCAGAAGCTATTGGGAATGGCTAACTCTTTCAGAAGTAAGGCATTGTAACTGCTGACAAATTTGTGAACAATGTGACGCTCAGTGCAGGGTCATACACCAACTGCGAATTGGGGCGGTGAGAGTTCAGTCAGAGCTTGAAGCTCTCTCTCAACCAACATGGTAGCTCCACTGAGCTACATAAACGTCCAAGAAGCACGTATCATGGGGAGAAATGCAATTTCTCATGCCACCAATGTTTTTAAATGAAAATAATATGTGTTCATCCATGATCTTCAAGTTTCAATGCAGTCAACTCTTATTCTCTTACCATGCTACAAATTAAGCATTTATTTCCTTCACACTCGCTTCATGTTACCATCATCCCATAGATTATTGTGATAAAATAGATTTGCACTGCCCCTGTGACAAGGCGATCATTGAATTATAAAGGAGAGAAAGTCTGTCCACAGTAGCCCAAATACTGCCTCAACAACACTCCACAACTCCTACAAATGATTCATTTTGTAATGAAGGCTGCCATTTAATTTCCTGTCCTGATTAATGGATACTCTGCATGAATTCTGTTCATGGCTTTTGACCAAGGACATTAAGGTCCTTTTTGCCAAAAGCACTTCCCAACCTCTCACCTTCTAATAATTACATGAAAAGGAATGTATTTGTTGTTCACATTCAAATCACTTCTTTGTGTTACACGTAGCGGTGTTCCAAGTACTGATGCATGTGATACCCGATCGGTCGTGGCCTTTAGTCCAAAGGAGGACCCTAGTCTCTGTGTTTTCTCCATTATCCAATTCTCAATCCATGTAGGATATCACCCCCTTACCCAAGGACTGTAACTTTCTTTACTCACCTGTGTGCAACCGTGTCGATCTTCTCCTGAAATTTTAAGTACACTGTTCCCACTAGTTCTCACTCGTCGATGTGACAACCAATATCCTCCATGAACTCCAGTACCTTTTTCAAAGGTAGTTTTCCTGTCCGGAATCCACGTGGACGCTGCTCAATCATATCATTGTTTTCCACTGATCTATTTATGATTAATTATAAAAAAATGCTCATGGTTTCCTCACTAATGACATAAACTTATCCCCCAGATTGTTTTCTGTTTACACCCTCCGTCCTGTTGTAAATATGGGTGGTCGTAATACCTACTTTCCAGACTGCAGGATACTTTACAGCATCTATAGAGCTTTGACCTCCCTCATATAATTAAGGAAAAGGCAGGAAATAAGGAAGCTATTGATCCATCGTGTCTGAACCAGCTCTGAAAAGATCTATCCAGCAAGCTCAATTCTCCAACCCTATCTCTAGCCCTCGAAATTCATCACTCATCGCGTCTAGCAGTTTAACAACCTTCAACTCAATAAGATTTTTCCAGTACTTCAACTTTACTAATTCTAAATTTCCCGAAGTTCCTCGCTTTCGCAGTCTCGCTGTTCTCTCATATTTCCAAAAATATTTTCTTTTGCTTCTTCTGTTTGGACAGAACCAATATGTTCACATGACTGGACAGAGATGGCCTCTCTCACCTCGTGAATACGTGAGAGGATGGGACTCTGGCATAATGGATATGTCCCCCATTCCTGCCTGGCAAATTCCAGAATCAAAATGGTTGATGGACAGTCCTTCCCTGGTGTGAGACTGCACAGACCAGTGATCTCATCGATGTTGAAATAAACTGGCTTCACCTTTTGCACTTGGGAAAGGTATACCATTGGGAAATATGTGTGGAAATCCCAGTAAGGACAGAGCCTGCTCCTCCCTGTGCAGTCCCCGCAGACCCAGATGCAAAATCTATCCCATACCTTGCACAGAGTAGGAGCACCAGGCCCTCTAGTCTCCCTGAATCTATGCAGCAGCTGACAACACAAATACAAGAAAACCATCCAGAGAACCTCCACCAACTTTCTCATGGCTGGAGCAAGTCAATATTTACAAATATGGCACACCCACTCAATGTTGAAAATGCCTACCTCTCCTCTGTTTCAACTGCTGGTTGATAAACTGTTACATTTCTGTGCAGTCCCTGAAATATGAATAGTTCTGCTCTCCATGGAAATATTTGACAATGGAACTACACAATTTTCTGTACCTCAGTCATGAATACAGCAACTCCGCTATTCATGGTGGAGATTCCGGGGAGATGATCGTCTAGCGGTATTTTCTCTATACTGTAAATTCTGAGATTTCCACAAATGTTTCCCAATGGTTTACCTTTCCCAGGTAATGACCCAAACCCAGATATTAATCCCGCTACAGCAGATGGTGGAATTTGAATTTAATAAAATATTTTGAATTAACAATCTAATGAAATATTGGTGGTTGTCAAAACTAAGAACATCTGGCTCACTAGCGCCTTTCAGGGAAGGACGTTTGCTATTTTCACTGCTTTGGTCTACATGTGATTCCAGACCGTCAGCAGTGGTAGACTCTCAACAGCTCTTTGCAATGGCCAAGTCTGATGTTCAGTTATAAGCTACAAGGTCTCAAAGAAGTGAAACCAGACAGATCTGAGTACTGCCAGTCCACAGCACGTCGAAGTGCAATGGTTCAGAGTTGCAGTTCCCCAGCACTTTCTCAAATCAACTCGGAAAGAGAAATAAATGCTGGCCCTGCCAACAAAACCCATGTCTCATTAACGAAGAAAAGAAGATGACCACACCCAGGATGGAGAGATAGAGGGGACAGAACTCCTCTGAAACAGCGACTTGGATATTTATCTAATGGGAGTGATACTAAAGAATATGGGGAAAAGGTGAAAAATAAATAAAAATGACTTCCCAATTTAATTCCATAACAGCTGATCATCCACAGTCCCTTTGTTTATTATTTTGTAGTCTCTATTTCTCCATATATTCAACACAATCCACCAACACATATTACATTATTTCCCAGTTGCTTTCATGACTGATGCATGGTGAGTGGACTCAAAATGCAAACTCTGTTTTTCTCTTGACAGAGCTGTCAAACGTATTCCGTTTCCCCAGCACTTTGTTTCCTTTTGGTTCAGAACCCCAGTATCTTTCTTTGTTTGATTTAATCTTTTTTTGTTATTTTATGGGACATTGGCCCATCGAGTCCACATTGACCAACTTCAGAGCATTGCACCCAGACCAACCTCATACCACATTCTTGCATTTCTCACGGCTAACCCGACTCCTACCCTGTCCCTGCTTCTCCCATAGCCAACGCACCCAGCTGCACATGATGGGTAATTTAGCATGGTCAATGTACTGAACCTGTGTACACTGTGGGAGGAAACTAAACCTGACAGACGTGTATAAGAGCATGAGAGGTATGAGCCGAGTGAACAGACAGCAGCTGTTCCCTTTAATCAAAGGGTCAAAAACAAGGGGGAGCACGTTTAAATGAAAGACAAGACATTAAGAGAGGATTTGTGGAATCTGTTTTGAACCAGACGATGGTTTGTGTCTAGAATGCATTGCCTGAGAGGATGGATAAGAAAGGAAACCTCAATAACTTGATAAAGCACTTGTATCAGCATGAGATGGTGCAGAATCGATGGGCCTTGTCTTTAATATAAGATTTCATGTGGTGGCAGCCATGAAAGCTCTGATATATTCTGAAGCAGCAACCAATGAGACTTGTTGGTTTGTTCCATCGAACTGTGCTCAGTAAGTGGCGAGATTACCAACCATAATCATCCCATGAAATATCAGAACTTACTCAACCCTGGACAGCCCAGATATCTCTGAAAGCATCCATGTTAATTCACATGCTCAATGCAAGAATCGTCCAACGACAGCATCAGCATTATTTCCGCTGTTTGTCCCCATTATTTTAAGGACACCAATAACATAGAAACAGACTTTGCTTCATTATTATATAGACTTCTCGTGTAAGGTTGTTATTTCTCTGAAGAATAATAAATTCCTTCTCATATATTCGCATTGACAAAAAATTCATTTTCCTGCGAGTGGCTTGTGTAACACTCCATCCGCCAGCAGTAATATTTACTCCCAGTTAACCGGCATATGAGATGCATAGCTGGCACTCCCTCCCACCAGCCACTTGGATGGACCAACACCAACTGGACTGGAACATCTCAAAGGCAATTAATGCTGGTCCAGCTCCATTAAAACCCCAAATGAATTAAAAACACAATTTGATTTTCTAATAATTATTAAACAATGAGGACATCTTATTGATCCACTGAGTTTGTCGCTGTGTGTTGTGTGATCCATTTCCGTGAAACCATTTCGTGCATAAATTGAAAGAACAAAAAAACCTAGATCACAGATACAAGAGAACTCCGCATTAAAACGCAAAATGCCAGCGACTAGTAGGCTATAGATCATCAGGAAACTGGAAACAATGTATTTTGGTGTTTTCTGGCTGGCATGGATGTATTGGGCTGAAAGGCGTGTTTGTATTCTATATGAGTCCAATTGTTGGAAACAGAGAATGAAGCCTCAATATTTCCATAGCTTGTGAGCATCAAATAGTGAGGAATACAATCTCCAAGGGCACACAGGATTTGAAGCTATATCATTCTCCCTTCACTATCAAATTGTTAAGAACCCCGTTTCTCTCTTTGTAACATACCTGTTAGTGTTCCTACTCCACAAGAACCCCTGGGGTTTATCACCATATTCTGAATAGAAATTAAACACAGGCAACAGAATTAGATTATATTAGATTACTTTACAGTGTGGAAAAGTAATCTAATCTAATCTAATTCTGTTGGCTGTTGCCAGAATGCTGGCCTTGATAATGAAACACACCTCACAAGAACAACTGATTGGAATCTGCTGTATTAAACTTATCCATTCGACCCAATCTGATTTCTAAAGCAGTTTCAAGCGAGGCTTTCCCTTTGCCCTATACTCCTGACCTCTCGACAACATCATGAACCTTTCCTGACTGCTTTTGAGTGCCATTTAAAAGTCACATTTGGAAAGCTGTGCCTAATAATTTGAAAGGAAAAGTCTTCATGTTCATGACAAGCGTATCATTTTTTTCAGTATCTAAAGACAACAGCAATGTAGAAACTAGCATCAGGAGTAAGAAATCAAAACAGCTCCGTCATGCGATAAGATCGTGGATAATCTGATTGTGACCTCGATTGCACATTCTTCCAATGCCCGTACAATGTTAGTGCATCACTCTTCGTCAAGAATCTGCCTGCTTCTGCCTAAGAAATAATCAATGACTTATTGTCCATCGCTATCTGAGAAGAGAATTCCACAAAGACATAACACTCTGAGAGGATTACAACAAATCACCATCTTCTTAACAGAGACATTCTGCAGTTTTATAATCCATCCAATCATGATATCTCTCACACAAGCTGAAACATTGTTTCAGAATTCAACTTGAAAGACGACTTGGAATATTCTGGGGTTTAACAAGATCACATTTGTTTACCTCAACCCCAGCAGATCCTGGGCCAGTAAGCTCAAGATTTCCTCTATAAATAAACGCTCCTCACAGGAGTCAGCTGAATGAATCTTCTATGGATTGCATTTCGTATCATTGTGGCCAACGGTCTCTCAATGTGGTTATACCACTACATTGTAAGCCTGTAGAAAATCGCCCCTAATTTTATCCGTATTCTATATCAGAAAGTTTCAACATTTATCTTACCTCCCTAGAAATTTGATGTACACGTAAAGTTTTTATTTTGTAATCCATGTGCCCGCTTCCTCTGTGCCTCAAGACAATCTCTCCACTCTGTTTCCATTCAACCCGTCAATAGCTTTGAGCACAGACACATTTTATCTACTATGTTCCATACACCAATATTTGGCTGTTCACTTGACCCACCTTAATCTCTTTATAGACTGATATCCTCTTCGTATCTTCCTTCTCTAACAGTTTCAACAGGTTGTCTTCTTCCCTAATACAGACAGAATATTTGACCAATGTGGTGATATTGCGAAGTAACTTAAAATGAAACATTTTTACTCCATGTCTAAACTATAAATTAGAGACAATGCTAAAGTGTTTTGCAGTCCCATCACTCAATTCCATTACTCAAAACAAAGTCAGATAGTGTGGAATGTGTGTGGGTCGAATTGAT
>NW_025208476.1:0-3550 GCF_004010195.1 Chiloscyllium plagiosum | reverse complement strand
GATGCTGCCTGACCTGCTGCGCTTTTCCAGCAACACATTTCCATCTCTGATCTCCAGCATCTGCAGACCTCACTTTCTCCTCATTATAATAATTACCCCATTATAGAATTTAAAAACAAACTACTTATCTATTCTACAAACTATCAAAACATAAATTAGGATATCCTGCATTACCAGCAATAACCAAAATGAGAAACGAAAATAAATTGGTAAATAAATAACTAGGCACATATTCAACATAAACTTCTATCAGGTCATAGCTGTACCCGTATTTAACGGGATTCCTCCTCCCGTCAGCCCCCAAACCAGCCAGAACTATCCCCACGGCTATGTAAAGGCCCCGAACCACGTGGCTGCTAATTTTTTGTCAAGGTAGTTCAAAAAGGGCTGCCATGTTCTATAAAATAATTTCTTTTTTTGATGCACCATATTCATAAGGGAGTCAAGGGGTATATACTCCATGACTATGCTATAGCAATTGAAAGTCCTGGGGGACCTTCAGATGCCCAAGTCGATAAAATGTTTTTTCCTCACACTAAAGGAAAGGTTGGTGAATAATTTCCTCCCTTATATTTCAAAAGAGAGGAAATGTGGGGAGCCCAAAAGTAGAGACACTGCGTCCAAACCAATCTCCATACCCAAAATGTTGCCAAGGCATTCGCTACTGTGTCGCAATACCTGCGGATCTAATGTAATGTCTACTGACAATACCTGAGAAGACCAACTTGTGCATATAGAACACATTGGAGATGCTCCTGCCTTGAACTTTGCAAGTCGCTCGGTGCCATCTGAGCCCTATGAAGTATCTTCAATTGGATAGCCTGAGTTCTGTTACAGACAGAGATTTTACTGGCGTTGTCCCAGTTGTCCTCTCATATCTCTAACGAGATTTCCATCCCCAATTCTTGACTCTAGGATTGATATAACCGTTTTCTTTGGGAGGCTTCAATATCTAACCAGATTGATTGTGGTTCACAAGAGTCCCAGTCAGATATGTAAGATAACAGAGAGTTCAATTCGTACCTCCTGAAATTCGGAAAATCCAGCCCACCCCTTACTTGTGGAAGCTGCAGCTTTTCTAATTTAATAAGGGGTTGTCTATGACTCCAAGTGAAGGAGCCGAGCCAACCAGAAAGCTTAAGCAGCGCCTATCTCAGCAGCATCAAGGGGAGCATTCTCATAGCGTATAAAACCGAGATAGGATATTCATGTTGAACAAAGCTATTCTATCGAGCCAGGATATCGGGAGATCTTCCCAGCGTTGAAGGTCCTTTCTTATTTTCTCCAATAAATGTTTATAACTGGTTTGCAACAAAAACTTCCAGCTCGGCGAACAGAACCACAGCTACGAGCACCCGAGCTACAAATCTTCTCACAAACTTTGAAGTTTATAACTGGCTTTATATAGCTGACTAAATGCCGGAGTATTAAAAAATACCTAGTAAAGAAAACCTCGTAGTGACCACCGAAAGGGGAAGTGGGATCCATCCGGAAAATTGGATATACTGGCAAGACCTGCCAATGGCATGGCCTCCGATTTCATAAAATTGCTTTTATAACCTGAGAACATACCAAATAAGTTAACCACTTGAATTAAGTGGGGCACAGATGTCAATGGATCATTTAAGAAAAGGAGGATATCATCCGGATAGAGGGTAATTTTGTGTTTATCCGATCCAACCTGCGGAGCCATTATATTAGAGTCGGCTCGTACAGCTTCCCTCAGCAGCTCAATCACTAGCGTAACTAATAATTGGGAGAGAGGGCATTCCTGATGACAACCTCTGCCAATGCTGAGGCTATCCAAACTTAACCCATTGGTGATCATCGCTGCTTTGGGATCATTATATAATACTGTAACCCATTTAGTAAAGACCTCTCCAACACCAAACTATTCCAGAGTATAAAAAAGATATGGCCATTCTACCCGATCGAATGCCTTCTCTGCCTCTAGAAAGCCAACTAATCCCTGTATCGCTCCCTGCTGGCAGGCTTGTACAATGTTTAAGACTTCTAATGTTATAAGTTGATTTGTGACACTTTATGCACCCTGTCTGGTCCTCTTTTATAATGAATGGTAAAACACTCTCCAGTCTTAATACCAACATTTTTGAGAATATTTTAAAATCCACATTCAAAAATGATGTAGATCTATATGAAGAGTAGTCATCTGGAGCCCTTCCCTTTTTAACAATGAGAGAAATATTTACTTCTCTCAGAGATGACGGGAGGAAGCCCTGACTATGTGAATAATTATACCTATGTATAAGTGGCCTGGCCAATTACCCAATAAATTCTTCATAAAACTCAGCATGGAATCCATCTGGTCTGGGCGCTTTGCCACTCTGGAGCTGCCTCACGGCCCCCGATACAATCTGGGTTGCCAGGAGACATTTAAGGACAACACCTGCGCTGAGGTTAGGCCCGGGTGGCCAGATTCTTTCTTCATCCTATCCTCTCAGCCCTTTGACCCATCCAATTCGAAATAGAACTTTCTAAAGGCTGAATTGATCATTTTATGATCACATTTCAGGGCACCCGCACTCTTTCTAATACACATAATGGCTTGGGGAGCCTTTTTCTTTCTGGCAAAGTATGCTAGATACCTGCCAGGCTTGTCCTGGTAATCTAATAATTTCTGCTTCACAAATAATAGCTCCCTCTTTGCTGTTTGAGTAAATGTGGTATTCAAAGTTGCTCTAAGGGCTGTGACCCGCTGTAGTTTAGTAATGGAGGGTCTATCCACATACGCTGTTTCACCCGCCTTCAGGCGAACCTCCAGCAGACACTGTTGTTCTCCCTTTTGTCTGTTCCATGTCACAGAATATGAGATAATCAAACCTCACACATATGCCTTAGCAGTCTCCCACATCACCGAGGGGTTACCGGCTGTGCCTGAGATGATATCCCCGAAGGTTTTAAATTCCTGCGAGAAATATTTTATGATCTTACTATCCTTCGATAGGAAATGGTCCATACCCCAATGTCGGGAAGCTATGTCATCATCACTAGTCTTAACCTCCATATATACTGTGGCATGGTCGAAAATATATATGTTACCTACTTCACAAAACAATATTGAGTTGAAAAGAATCGAGGGTACAGAAACATATTGATTCAGGTATGGCACTTGTGTGGGTTAGAATAAAAAGTAATGTCTCGAGCCTCCGGGTGAAGACACCTCCACACATCTACCAGCCCCAACTCCCTACTCAGATCCGCCAACTGCCTAGATCTCAACGATATACCTGCAGAAATCTTAGGTATTCTGTCTATTCCTGGGTCGATGATACAATTATAATTCCCCCCTATAATGGTGTGGTGCATCCCGAGAGCCATTAACTTGGAGAATTCTTCCATTTCAAATTTAATAGTGTGCACTGGGGGGCAATAAAGATTCAAAATCCCAGATTCTTCTGCATATATTAGTGTATTAATCAATATATACCGTCCAGAGTCATCTTTTATCTGGCTTCGCATTTGGAAGGAAAGATACATCAGAATAAGAATGGCTACGCTCCTACTTTTTGAGCTGAAAGATGAAAAGAAC
>NW_025208475.1:11719-14694 GCF_004010195.1 Chiloscyllium plagiosum | reverse complement strand
CATCTGTAAACTCTTTATGTTCTCATCACAGCCAGTTTTAGAAATTATTTTGGTGTGAGCTGTGAATTTTGTTGAGACACTCTGCCTCTCCTTCAAGGTCATTTGTATAATTTGTATGTCGTTGAAGTCTGAGTGCTGAAACCTGCAGCATCTCATTCCAAGACTCTGCTTTCTATCAGTCAGCCACTCCTCTAATCAATTCAAAAATTGAATCTTAACCTCAGGACCTACCCTTCTAAATCAGCCATAAATGTGGCACTTCGTCAAGTGCCTTCTGAAAGTCCAGATATAACACATCGAGATATTTCACTGGATCCCCATTATCATCTTGCTGGATACATTCTCATGAAATCCAACGGTTTTGTCAAGCACAAGGTACGCAATAAGAAACCGTGGTAACACCGCTGAATTGATCTTTGTTTTTCCACGTTTTCAGTTATTCAGTACTTTACACTTGACTCATACCTGTTCTTCACTGCAGCGGACAACCGCGTTGGTCTATTGTTTCCCACTTCTTGACTGTATCTTATTTTTAAAAGGAGTGTCATATTAGCAATTTTCCAATACTTTGGCACAGTTCTAGAATCCAAGGCTTGTCTTTTTTAAATATTTTAACTAATGCATTCACTACTACTGCTGTCACGTTCTTTCATACCAATGGGTGAAGGCTATCATGCCCGAGGGCCTTATCTGGCTTTAATCCGAACAATTTATTTAATACCTACTTTGTCGTCGGCGTACTTCCGTCAAGATCCTTTTTTTTGTTGTTTTAAATTTTGCGAAGAAATTTAAACAGAAGATATTGGTTATCCCTCGCGATTTCGCAGTTTCCCATTACTACCTCGTTATTTTCCTTCTCTAAAAGGCCAACGTTTACTTCTCCTTTTTTACATAAGTGGAGAAGAGTTTGGTGCCAATGTTTATGTTCGTTTTCTTCAGCAGTGTTCTGTTTGATTTTGATAAGGTTCCCCATGGTCGTGTCTTGCAGAAAAATACCGAGTCTTGTGTACTTATGTTATTCGATCTGCAGTTCTTCGGATTTTATTCCCCGCAGGTGGTTGGGGTGGCAGGAGTCGAGAGTTTTCGTTCAGGGAGATTCACTTTGCTCTGTGTGCAGAGAAAAAGACAGTAATTTGGCGAACCAAACTATGGGTGATTTAGCGGTTTGGATCAGAAATTGTTTAGCTGAAAGAAGACAGGAAATGGTGGTGGATGCGGAATGTTCATCTTGGTGTTCAGTTACTCGTAGTACACTGCAAAGGTCTGTTTTGAGTTCACTGTTTTTTGTCATTTTTAAAAAATGACTTGGATGAGTGAGTAAATTTGCAGACAACAATAACGTCAGTCGAGTTGTGGATCGTGCAAAAGGATATTGTATGTTACAGAGAATCATAGATATGCTACGGTGCTGGGCTAAGAGGTGGCAACTGGAGTTTAAAGTGGAAAAGTGTGAAGTGATGCACTTTGGAAGGAACAACAGGAATGCCGTGTTTGGAATAATGGTAAGATTCGTGGTTATGTGGATGATCAGAGAAATCTTGGTGTTCAGATATATACATCCTTGAAAGTTACAACCCAGATTGATACTGTTGTCAAGAATGCATACAGTGTGTTAGCTTTTGTTGGTGGAGCGATGGAGATTCGGAACTATGAGAATATGCTGTAGTACTACAAATCTCTGATGCGGCCACATTTTGGGTATTACGTATCGTTCTGGTCGCCACATTATAGAACGGATGTAAACTATTTTGAAAGGTTTCAGAGAGGATTTACTAGGATGTCGCTCGGTATGGAGGGAATCTTTTACGAGAAAAGGATACGCGTCTTGAGCCTATTTTCGCTGGAGAGAAGATTAAGAGGTGACATAATTGAGATATATAAGATAATCAGAGGGTTAGATAGTTTTGATAGAGATGATGATGATCTTCGGATGATGATGGCTAGTACGAGGGAACATAGCTTTAAATTGAGGGGTGATAAGTATTGGACAGATGTTAGAGTGAGTAGTAGGGATGTGGAATGCATTGCCTGAAATAGTAGTAGACGCGCCAGCTTTAAGGGCATTTAAATCGTTATTGGCTAGCCATATCGACGAGAATGTGATACTTCACGTGTGATGGGATTCAGATTGGTTCCACAGGTTGGCACAACTTTGAGGCCGAAAGGCTGTAATGTTCTATGTTCGATGTTCGGCGTTCTAATGTTTTTGTCAAGTCGACATGGGTCAACTCCTTCCTCAGGCCTGTACAATTATCTTTGTCCAACTCTACAACTCTGATATGTTACTCTCTCTTCACTCTTTCAATCTGAATGTGAAACTCCTGCATCTTGTGGTCACTGTTTCCACGAGAATCCTGTCCTCAATGCGTAATACCAAATCTAAGAAAGCCAGTTCTCTGGTTGTTTTCATGCCATGTTGCCAAATTGATTTATCCAGTTGATATGCATGTTCAAATTATCGTAATTACTCTTGTGCCCTGCTGATAAGCCATCATCATTCCTTGGTTTATGCTATAACGTACGATGAATGTACTTTTTGGCGGGTTGGTGTTTGTACAATGTAAATCACTCCTACCGATGTATTTCATTTCATTATTTTGACCCACATTGAGTCGTGCTCATTCTTAATACAGCCTTGAAATAATCCGTAATCAATACTGAGTGGCATTGGGCATTAGTAAATACGTTTCCGTAATCCCCACAAGGCCATTCGTATTTAGACCATAAGACCATAAGACATAGGAGTGGAAGTAAGGCCATTCGGCCCATCGAGTCCACTCCGCCATTCAATCATGGCTGATGCGCATTTCAGCTCCACTTACCAGCGTTCTCCCCGTAGCCCTTAATTCCTCTAGACAACAAGAATCTATCAATCTCGGCCTTCAACTGGACTTCATTGAGTTGTAGAAATGAGTTGAGTTGCTATAAATGTGTTTTGCTTATTGCTGATGTCTTTTCGAAGTGGATTGAAGCCT
>NW_025208475.1:0-11108 GCF_004010195.1 Chiloscyllium plagiosum | reverse complement strand
ATTCTAACAGGTTTGTCAGGCATGACCTCCCTTTACTAAATCCATGTTGTTTTGTTCTAATCAGACTCTGCTCTTCCAAGAATTTAGAAACCTCATCCTTAATGATGGATTCTAGAATTTTACCAACAACTGAGGTTAAGCTGATTGGCCTATAATTTTCCATCTTTTGCCTTGATTCTTTCTTGAACAAGGGGGTTACAACAGCCATCTTCCAATCATCCGGGACCTTTCCTGACTCCAGTGACTCTTGAAAGATCTCAATCAATGCCTCTGCTATTTCCTCAGCCACCTCTCTCAGAACTCTAGGTTGTATCCCATCGGGGCCAGGAGATTTATCAATTTTAAGACTTTTTAATTTTTCTAGCACTATCTCTTTCGTAATGGCAGCCATACTCAACTCAGCCCCGTGACATCCTTTAATTTTTGGGATATGACTCCTGTCTTCCACTGTGAAAACTGACGCAATGTACTTGTTAAGTTCTCCTGCTATTTCCTTATCTCCCATCACTAGGCTTCCTGCATCAGTTTGAAGTGGCCCAATGTCTACTTTTGCCTGTCGTTTGTTTCTTATGTACTGAAAGAAACTTTTACTATTATTTGTAATATTACTGGCTAGCCTACCTTCATATTTGATCCTCTCCTTTCTTATTACACTCTTTGTTATCCTCTGTTTGCTTTTGTATCCTTCCCAATCTTCTGATTTCCCACTGTTCTTAGCCACTTTATAGGATCTCTCTTTTTCTTTAATACATTTCCTGACTTCCTTTGTCAGGCAAGGTTGTCTAATCCCTCCCCGGTTAATCTTTCTTTTCTTCGGAATGAACCTCTGTACAGTGTACTCAATTATACCTACAAACTCCTGCCATTTTTGATCTACTGTCTTCCCGGTTAGCCTCTGCTTCCAGTCTATTTTAGTCAGTTCCTCTCTCATGCCCTCATAATTACCTTTATTCAACTGTAACACCATTACATCCGATTTTGCCTTCTCCCTTTCAAACTCCAGACTGAACTCTATCATATTATGGTCGCTACTTCCTAAGGGTTCCCTTACTTTAAGATCTTTTATAGAGTCTGGTTCATTGCAAAGCACTAGGTCCAGAATAGCCTGCTCTCTTGTGGGCTCCATGACAAGCTGTTCCAAAAAGCCATCCTGTAAGCATTCCATGAATTCCCTTTCTTTAGATCCACTCACAACATTATTTACCCAGTCCACCTGCATATTGAAGTCTCCCATGATCAATGTAACCGTGCCTTTCTGACATGCCTTCTCTATTTCCCGGTACATGTTGCGTCCGTGGTCCTGACCACTGTTCGGAGGTCTATATGTTTTTTTTTGCCTTTGTGGTTCCTCAATTCCACCCACACAGACTCCACATCATCCGACGCTATGTCATTCAATACCATAGATTTAATTTTGTTCTTAACTAACAAAGCAACCCCACCCCCTCTTCCCACCTCTCTGTCTTTTGGATAAGTTGAAAAACCATGGAGGTTTAACTGCCAGTCCTGACCCCCCTGTAACCAAGTCTCTGTGATGCCTACTACATCATAATCATTCACTATTATCTGTGCCATTAGTTCATCGGCTTTGTTATGTATGCTACGAGCATTCAGGTAAAGTGCCTTAATGCTAACTTCCTTAGCATTAGAGATGTTGGAATTCATATGTCCTAAGTTATCCTTGCTTTTTACTGCATTCTCAGTCTGCCTCAATTTTAAATCCGCCTGGAAACATGCTATCCTGCTGCTTATCTTGCCATTTACCTCCATACTCCCTGTCACTTTCACTTTCCCTTCCCCCCAACTCAGAAGTTTAAAGTCCTACTGACCACCCTATTAATCCTCTTCGCTAGAACATTGGTACCTGATCGGTTCAGGTGGAGACCGTCCCAACGGTACAGATCCCCCCGTTCCAAAACTGATGCCAATGCCCCATGAAGTGGGATCCCTCTTTCCCACACCAATCCCTTAGCCACGAGTTTACTTGCCTAATTTTCTTGTCCCTATGCCAATTGGCACGTGGCTCGGACAATAATCCGGAGATTATGACCCTTGAGGACCTGTGCTTCAATTTCCTGCCTAGTGCTTCATAATGCCCAAACAGGTCCTCCACCCTAGTCTTGCCTATGTTGTTGGTACCAACGTGGACCACAACAACTGGATCCTCCCCCTCCCGCTCCAATATCCTTTCAAGACGGTCGGAGATGTCTCGCACCCTGGCACCGGGCAGGCAACACACCATGCGAGACTCCCGATCCGGCTTGCAAAGGATACTATCTGTCCCCCTAATTATTTGTTTCTGTTAGAGTGTCACATCGTTTATTTCGTTCAAAATACTGAATGCACTTTCGTACAAGGCACTTAAATAAGTTTGATGGATTTGTCTTTCTCTTTTAATACCTTTTGAGCATGGCACTTTCCACACCTGCCATCATTATTCAATGATCCCCAGCAATAATAAACCAATTATTACTCCAACGTTCACCTCAAGATTTTCATTTTTTCTGATATCTTCCCTCTCCATTAGACTGACTCTGTCTGTTTATACTATTAACGTCTACGTTCTGCACAGTTTCTGATTTGTTGCTTTGTTTCCCAGCCTCCTGTCTTATTAGACCAAATCTAACTGAGTTGCACTACCAAACATCCCTGCAATGATGTTGGTACCACTCTTGTTGAGAGGCATCATGCCATTTTGGTACAGGTCACACCTACAAGTCTCTGGTCAGACAACGTTTGGAGTATTGAGCGCCTTTTGGGGCCCCATATCGCAAGAAGGCTGTTCAGCCTTGCAGTGTGTTCAGTGGAGTTTCACAACAATGTTCTGAGGAATGAAATACTTAACATATGAAGAATACTTGAGGACTGTAGGTCTATACTCATTGGATGTTAGAAGTCTAATGGGGATCTAATTGAAACATACAGAATACTGAATGGCCCGGACAGAGTGGATGTTGGGAAGATGTTTGTATTGGTATGAGAGACTAGGCAGAGCTTCGAGTGAAGGGAAAACCTTTTACAACGGAGATACCACAAAACCTCTTCAGTGATGGAGGAGTGAATCTATGGAATACATTACGACAGAAGGCAGTGAAGTCCAGATCACTTAGTAGATTTAAGACTAAGGAAGGTAAATTCTCGATTATTAAGGGGATCAATTATGATGGGGACAAAGCTGAAGAATGCAGTTGATAAAATTTCCAGTCATGATTGAATGGCGGATAAGTTTCAATGGGCTAAATGGATAATTTCTGCTACGTGGTCTTATGATCTTTATTGTGGACTCTACATTGTGCAAGGTGGTGGTTATTACCAAATAAATTGCAAGTGATCCACGTTGTGTGGTCAGCGGCTTTTTAATTTGTGGAGTAAACAAGAAATGCTAGACATCGCATCAGTTCAGGCAGCATCCTTGGACAGAGAGCAAGATAATCTGTTGAGTCGAGGTGCCAGTTGCCTGTTGCTCAGTGCTCATCTTTTATTTCATGGAGTTTACAATAGCATTTCCACACACTGCTGACACAAATGCGAGCGTTTGTGTTGTCTGTGGATGTGTCAGCGAGAGCAAGAGAGAGAAAGCGCTGGTGTGAATGTCCCGTTAAACCCGATTGACACTTGTTACCTTTATAACCTGAGTTAGACTCCACAGCATGCTCTGTATTTGTAAGTCTTCGCATGCCCCATAACCCTCGAAATCTTTTGAACCAACTTTGGGACATATTTCCTTCTGTAAATCTATGAACTTCATTTTCCCCATCAGTTCATACAGGCTTCAGATTAGATTACATTACAGTGTGGAAACAGGCCCTTCAGCCAAATAGGTTCACACTGGCCCGTCGAAGCGCAACCAACCCATACCTCTACATTTACCCCTTACCTAACACTACAGGCAATTTAGAATGGCCAATTTACCTGACCTGCACATCTTTGGACTATGGTAGGAAACCGGAGCACTCGGAGGAAACCCACGCAGACACGGGGGATCGCGCAAACTCTGCACAGTCAGTCGCCTGAGGCGGGAATTGAACCTGGGTCTCTGGCGCTGTGAGGCAGCAGTGCTAACCACTGTGCCACTGTGCCACCGTGCCGCCCACTTTATAATATCGTTCAGTCCATTATCACACTTCATATGTCTGAGATAACTGCCAGCATCTTCAAGGCTGCTTTATTATCACATTAAAGACAAACAATATTTCAACTTCCTACAACACTCTTCTTGCTATGAGAAACCTCGCTCTAACTTTAAAATCTGCTTCAGCATTTTGGTAGTCTTTTGTCAGTTTCTGAAACACTCTGTCTTTAGAATTGCTAGATTGTATTTAGTGACTGTACTTGAAGCCTGTTGTAATCTAATATAATCGCTAAAATCCTGAGTGAATAACTGATTGACCCTTCATATGAAGATTTGTCTTTTATTGTTCTTTTACTGAATATTTTGCCATTACATTATATCATTGTAGTCCTTTTTCTTTGTTACCTTGGACTTCTCTCATACTAATGTAATTTGCTTCGTTTGAATTTCAGATTGCTATGTGTGCTTGGAGTGGTCCTCGTTAAACGTGATAATTTATTTAAATACCATTGTATCGCCCAAACGCCCAAGGCCCCACACAACTGCCAGCCAAGGATGGAGTGACTTTAACCAATGAAAAGTAAGCCAACAAAAAACACACTTCAGAGGCCTCCTCAAACAGGTGTCTGTCATCTATCCGAGCGTTGTTGACCATACACGCTACACACCACAGATTCAGTAATGCCCCGGCCCCACAACAAGTCGAGAAGGCAGTCCATCAGCTCAAGGCATTGGAGCAGACCATAGCCCGGCTGAGGCATTCGAGTGCGTAGGCACTGAGCTCCTAGTCTAGCTACACGTTATTGTTTGTCTTACCGAGAAGGTGGAGAGCATTCCAGGAGAGCTCCAAGAAGTCACCGTGATAAGTATCTTCAGAAAGGGGAACTATACCGCCAGTGGCAGTTGCAGAGGAATCTCCCTATTGTCCAGCATTGGAAGAGTAAACTCAAAGCTCCTTCTCAATGATCTTCTCCCTGTAGCCGAAGATCTCCTCATGAAATAGCAGTATGGCTTCCGGTCAAGGAGTGCTGCAATGTAATTGAGTTTCACCGTGCGACAGCTGCAGGAGAAATGCAAAGAACAAACCATCCATCTGTACATGGCTATCTTCAACGAAACAAAGGCATTTGATACCGTCACACCCGGGAAGGATAATTAAGCGTCTTTCTTGCTTTGGCGAAAACATGAAGTGAGTCACTATACTCCGCCTGCTCCACGAAGAAATTGGATTTATGATAATGATAAATGGCTCCACACGGATTCGTTCCACGTTACGAACGACGTCAAACTGGGCTGTCTCATTGCCCCAGCACTGTTCCCGATTTACCTCGCTGCAATGTTTCACCACAGCGCCAACATTCTCCCCGCTGGAGTGGGGTTAACCTTCAGAACTAGCAGGAAATTAATCAATCTTCATCCGCGTTCAAACCAAAACCAAACTCAGGTCAACAAGTTTCATCAATCTGCAGTACTTGGATGGCGTTCCTGTGTGTCCAAGCTCAAAGAGTGTACACTAGAGCATTTTTAGTTCCTTTACAGGAATATATGAGAGCACCGGTCGTACCGGAATCATCCACAAAAAGGCATCCAACAAATTGTCCCTGCATTGCGGAGTGAACCCCTGATCAACAAGATTGATGAGGAGGCCTTGGACTTTCCAATACATAGAAAGAGTCCTGTCTAATACAACAGATGTTGATGAAGAGAGCCACCACTGCTTCCAGTATGTTAGCACAGCCTTCAGCCATCCGAGGTGAAAGTTGTTCGAGGACAAGAACATCAGTTCAAGCACAATGCCCATGGTTTCCAGAGATATTGTGGTTCCCAACCTCGCATATGGCTCTGAAAGAGATACCTCAAGGTGCTGGACCTGTCTCACCATCGCTGCTTGTGCAAAATCCTGTGATTCTGCTGCGTAGACAAACCCAAAGCGAGCGTCCTCGACCAGCTAAAAATCCCCAGCATCGAGGCACCCAACCAAATCCCCTTGGTCGGCAGCAAAGCGATGGGCACGTCGTCCCTTTGGACCAACATGAGACTCGCCAAGCTGTTGTTGTACTTCCCGATTGTAGGTGAGCCCCAGATGACAAAGTGTCTCAGGATCACCTTCAAAACTTCAGTGGGCTGGTGCAACATTTCCGCAGACACATGTGCATTCCTGGGCCGAGACTGCCGAAAGTGATGGAGGAGCATTGGAAAGACCTGGAGGCCCTCGAGATCTGACGTCGGGAAAAGCGGGAAAACAGGAGAAAACTGCAAAGGGGCTCACTGCCACACCAGCGATCCACCTAACCCCTTATCACGGCCAACTGTTACCGTCTATAGCAGAGATTGTGGAAGTGACATCGGTTTGTACACCCACCTGCAGACCCACCCTGAGTGGAGGAAAGTTTCACCCTGGTCTGTGACCCACTGCCAATGAGATGATGAAATATGAAGATTGCATTTCCTAAAAAATACCACAAATTCCAATAATTGCCTGCCTTATGCAGTGCCTAGCAATGTACTACTGTTACTGGGACTGAATGTTCTCCTTGAACTTTAGTTTTCTAACCCTCATTCCCAAGAAATTGGACTTGTACTCATTCATAATCTGAGACACAATATTTTCTTGAACATCACATTGGTATCCCTAACTACGTGAGTATCCCATCCAGTTTCACATTCTGCCCGGCTTTCCACAGTGTTTTGTAGCTTTGAATATTAATTAACAGCATTTCTCTTCACTCAGTGACATGTCTCCGTTATAACATCAGCTCGAAATCCTAAGTTACAAGTCCATATATCTCATGGCAAATTCGTTGTTCATTTAAGTAAAGAATCAGTAATTTATTTTTTAATCACAATTTCCTGTCGCAAACATATTTGCTGATGTACAATTTTTGTTAATGTCTGTGCCTTCTTGTTTCTTTCTGGTTGTCTTCAGCCACATTCCCAAGGTGCTCCAATATTTTAACCTTTCCTTTTGGACTTGGGACTTGTTATTCACCTTCGCCCTGTGTCCCCTCATCTGTGTCAGTTTAAATCATACTGTATAATCCTGGTCATATGACTGACCAAGACACTGGTACTAACACGGGATAATAGGAGGCCATCCCAGTATAATAGCTCACTCGCCCGGAAAACTAGTAACAGTGCCCACTGACTCAAAACCACTTCTGACACCATTGTTTGATCTTAAAATCTTCCAGCAGTTAGTTGGTATCATTCAGTAACATTCCATGTCGTATGCCCCACTGTATGGGTCTAATTGCTGCCTCTGCATAGGCCTCTTGCGTTTGTGGCTTGTCTGAGATCCTAAGTCAACAGGACTCCTCACTCCAAGGAGATACAGCAGCACAGCACAGGGATTGAGACTCGAGTTTCCTAGATCTCTGGTGGACTGAATTCAAGTTTACATGTGTATCTCTCACTTCATCAGCCTAATCTCTGAGTCTGCGTGGCTTGTCTGAGATCCTAAGTCAACAGGACTCCTCACTCCAAGGAGATACAGCAGCACAGCACAGGGATTGAGACTCGAGATTCCTAGATATCTGGTGGACTGAATTCGAGTTTACATGTGTATCTCTCACTTCATCAGCCTAATCTCTGAGTCTGCCTATTTCTCTGTCGTTTGTAGTTGATCAGTATATTTCCTGACTCAGCAGAATCCAATTTCATGTTTCGTCCATCACATCATTGAAGACGGTTTGGCAGCCAGAGAGATGGAAAGTGATATCTTGGGCTGTCTGTGAAACATGCAGCCGGTAAGATCATTCACAGTAAACAGCACAGGGAGAAGCTCGATATTCAGACGCACAAGACAAAACGAACATACTGTGCTGGACAAGGAACAGAGAAGTTCTCGGCTTCATTCAGTGTTGGTCATCTTGTGAGGGTCCTGCTTTTGCCTCTGCTGTACCAGTTCTCAATGCCACACCCCAGGATACCCTGTTATCAATGTTGACCTACGTTGTAATGTACTCCAGTCCCTATAATTATTTTTTTGTTTGCATCCTTCCATAGTCCACAAAAAGCTCTCTATCTCTGTCAACGTCTACAATCCCTAACACCCTCATCCGTGAACTTCCCAGTTGAGACAAACTATCGTTATGACTATAAATCCCGACAGTCATGTCTATCCCTGTTGGCTTATCATACCTGGAGAAACCTCCATATCTGTCGTATTGCCTTTAATCGCAACATTGTCCCGACCTGGGTGATCTTCTCCAGCTCCTGCAGCGCCCCTTGTCTGTGAAAAAGCATTCTGTCCCTTGAACCGTCCTGATCTGTGTAATCTCTGCCAGACCTGCCAAACCGCCCTATCTTTGTAGCTATTTAACGCTCATATGAAACTTAACATCTATGTAATTTTCAATAAACTCCCGACCTTATTAACATTCTTGAGCTATTAAAATCATCCTTATCTGTGGATTTCATCCTGTACTACCCTTCCTATTATGATCTTTAGTGTCTACAATCTGAATGATGACGATAAACTCCTCCACTGTCAAACACACTCAACATCTCTCAACTCTGCTGCTCCCTGCTACTCTTTCCATGCATGTAATCTTCTTCAGTTTCGACAAATATTTGTACACTTAAGGTTTATATGACATGACTTTTTAAAATTACCTGCATTCATGTCTATCCCTGTTGGCTTATCATACCTGGAGAAACCTCCATATCTGTCGTATTGCCTTTAATCGCAACATTGTCCCGACCTGGGTGATCTTCTCCAGCTCCTGCAGCGCCCCTTGTCTGTGAAAAAACATTCTGTCCCTTGAACCGTCCTGATCTGTGTAATCTCTGCCAGACCTGTCAAACCGCCCTATCTTTGTAGCTATTTAACGCTCATATGAATCTTAACATCTATGTAATTTTCAATAAACCCCCGACCTTATTAACATTCTTGAGCTATTAAAATCATCCTTGTCTGTGGATTTCATCCTGTACTACCCTTCCTATTATGATCTTTAGAGTCTACAATCTGAATGATGACTATTAACTCCTCCACTGTCAAACACACTCAACATCTCTCAACTCTGCTGCTCCCTGCTACTCTTTCCATGCATGTAATCTTCTTCAGTTTCGACAAATATTTGTACACTTAAAGTTTATGACTTTTTAAAATTACCTGCATGAGCTCCCATAATTCTCCCTGTGAATGTCACTCCATCCTACCGCTGCATACGTTTGTTTCACTGGAAACTCCTCCCATTCTTAAAGCAATCCCTAACTCTGTCATCTGTTCCAGTTTCACAGTCCTCCCTATCTCGGAAATATCTCCTCCTCTGACTCGGGACATCTGTATCACTAAATCCCAACAGTCACTGCCAGAGTATGGGATGAAAGCGGGGACAGTTAGCTGATTATACATGATCATATTGAATGGTGCAGCAGGCCCGTGTGATTAAATGACCAGTATCTGCCAGTATTTCTCATTACATCCTGTATCCAAAACTGCCTCCAGTCCCCACAATCCTCCTTATATGTGCTATCTCCTCCTTCAGCCGAAGAACATTCCGTTTATGTCAAACGAGTTCCAATAACCTCCAACCCTCCCGATCTTTGTAACTTCGTTTTAGTTTGAATCTGTCCGTATCTCTGTAACATAATATCCTTCATTGTCGAAAGCCCTGCCGATACTTGTATGTCCCTCAGAACCCCTAACTTTCCCTATCTTTATAACAGTGTCCTGCAACTAGAAACTTGCTGATTGCTGAAACCTCTTCAGTCACCGTGCTTCCTCTCTCTACCTTCCCCTGCTTCCAGAAAACTTCTTCTTTGTAGGAGTACCTGTTGTCTCTGAACCCCACCTTATCACTGACCGCCAACTGCTTCCACTCCCCTCCCTAAATCTTTAACCTTTGACAGTCAGTTCAACGCCTTCCATTACTGAGAACTCCCCATTTGCCAAGGTTAATTCACTTCCTACAATGCCTATAAACATCTGAAGCCCACCCTCTCTTTAATCTCCAAGTCTCTCTATAATCCGTTTACTTCTGCAAACAGACAGAACGTCCATGCTTTTCTTAACTCATTCAATCCCATTCTTGCATTAACTAAAGATTGAAACACTCTATCTTTGTATCTTGCTACTGTCAGAAAACATTCGTCGCCTTGTAAACTGCACCTACTACTTCAGTGACTGCATAAACTCTTCCTTCCCCGAAAGCTCTCCCTTTCTTGGTAACCACCACCAGATCTGACAACTCTACAATCGATGGCTCCCCGAAAATCTTCCCGAGTTTGGTAGTCCCTTCAAACCTCTGCCGAACTCCTGATCAGTAGCACCAAACCCCAATCAATGTGGCTTTTCAGTTCCCGTGGGATTCACTTTCAAGTTCAGCTCATCCAGTCACCATATACATCTGCAAACTACCTTTTCTCCAAATTTTCGAACCTTATCTAAACGAACGTCAACCGTACATACAACCCACCCTACAGGAGGAACCTCTTTCAATTTATGCAATTGTTCGTTTCTATATAAATGTCCCCAAACCAGGAATCCTGGCAGATCCATAGCCTTCTTATCTATACAACCTCCAGAATTTATAAGCTTTCTAACAGCTGTAAATGTCTTCACTGACGACAACCTTACATATCGCTGTTAGTTTCTCTAGTGCATACAACGTAATTCCCCCTGAAACACTTTCTGTCTGTGTCACTAAGTCTATCTGCCTTCCCCTTCAGCAATCCGTATCGCAAACTCTACAATCGAATCCAGCTCCCTCGATCTCTGTAAATTTCTTCAATTCCCAAAACCCTTCCACCCAGTAACATTCTTGACGACTTGTAGCTCTATTTACTTTAAGATCCTGGAGCACCAGTAAGCCTCTCTGACTCTGGAACGTCAATCCAGTTGTTTAATCACAACACTATCTCTGAAAGACTCCCTGCAATTGCAAGAGGCAATTGGAATAACAGTATGAACTGAGGTGAACAGATAGGATCGACCTGTTATGACCAAAATATGGCTGCAGATTGGCCATAGCTGGGAAGTGAACATTGAAGGTTGTTGTCTAAGCAGGATAGGCAAAAATAACAACAAAAT
>NW_025208474.1:9561-14694 GCF_004010195.1 Chiloscyllium plagiosum | reverse complement strand
AGTGGTCAAGTTTGCAGGTGAGGCATCAATGTTGAGGGAGTGAGGGGTCGACGGTGAGGGGTCCATGTTGGGGGTCAAGGGTCAACATTGGCAGGAGTGGTCAAGTTAGCGGGCGAGGTGTCAATGTTAGGGGGTGAGGGATCGACGTTGAGGGGTGAGGGGTCCATGTTGGGGGTCAAGGGTCAACGTTGAGGGCAAATCAGTCTGGGAAAGACTGAACGTGGAGGGGTCATCAGCATCAGCCGCCACACCCCCCTGCCCCAACACCCCCACAGGGCACCTCCACCTCCCCTCCCACCCACCCACACTGGGCGAGACTTGGGCTTATCGACTACGTCAGGCATCGGCGGTGGGGGAGTGGGGGGGGGGCACCGTGGGAGAGAGAAAGAAGGAGCCCAATGTTTGGCATTGCCTACCACCCCATCCCCTCCTCACCTTGGACACGCCAATGGGGGTGATGGGCGGGGTTGGTGGGGCGGGGTTACGAGGATTTGGTGGGGTGGGTGAGCACCCCACCTTCCCCACCCATGCCTGCCCCCACCCCCAACTCCCTCACCCTAACCCCGAAGGCTGGACAGACCCGAAAACTAAGATGGCCCCGGGAAAGAGCGATTGTGCTCTTGGCTGTCTGTGGGATCTTGCTGTGCGGTGGGTGGGGGGGGGGGTGGGGAGCAGTTATACAGGCC
Organism: Chiloscyllium plagiosum; assembly: GCF_004010195.1. Classification (NCBI taxonomy): domain Eukaryota; kingdom Metazoa; phylum Chordata; class Chondrichthyes; order Orectolobiformes; family Hemiscylliidae; genus Chiloscyllium; species Chiloscyllium plagiosum. The sequence goes on along the minus strand of NW_025208474.1, from coordinate 14,008 downwards.
TTCCCCGAAGTGACGATGGGCCGAAGAGAAGTCGCTCGATCAGGGGCTCGGGGAGAGGAGGGAGGGTCATGTATTTGGGAGCAGCAACCATTGGTGACATCTCTGACCTTCGCAAACTCCCTCCCTCCCTCCCCACTCTCTCCCTCTCCCTCCCTCACCCTCCCTCCCTCTCTCCCCTACTCTCTCCCTCTCCCTCCCTCACTCTCCCTCCCTCTCTCCCCCACTCTCTCTCCCACCCTCACCCTCCCTCCCTCTCTCCCCTACTCTCTCCCTCTCCCTCCCTCACTCTCCCTCCCTCTCTCCCCCACTCTCTCTCCCACCCTCACCCTCCCTCCCTCTCTCCCCTACTCTCTCCCTCTCCCTCCCTCACTCTCCCTCCCTCTCTCCCCCACTCTCTCTCCCACCCTCACCCTCCCTCCCTCTCTCCCCTACTCTCTCCCTCTCCCTCCCTCACTCTCCCTCCCTCTCTCCCCCACTCTCTCTCCCACCCTCACCCTCCCTCCCTCTCTCCCCTACTCTCTCCCTCTCCCTCCCTCACTCTCCCTCCCTCTCTCCCCCACTCTCTCTCCCACCCTCACCCTCCCTCCCTCTCTCCCCTACTCTCTCCCTCTCCCTCCCTCACTCTCCCTCCCTCTCTCCCCCACTCTCTCTCCCACCCTCACCCTCCCTCCCTCTCTCCCCTACTCTCTCCCTCTCCCTCCCTCACTCTCCCTCCCTCTCTCCCCCACTCTCTCTCCCACCCTCACCCTCCCTCCCTCTCTCCCCTACTCTCTCCCTCTCCCTCCCTCACTCTCCCTCCCTCTCTCCCCCACTCTCTCTCCCACCCTCACCCTCCCTCCCTCTCTCCCCTACTCTCTCCCTCTCCCTCCCTCACTCTCCCTCCCTCTCTCCCCCACTCTCTCTCCCACCCTCACCCTCCCTCCCTCTCTCCCCTACTCTCTCCCTCTCCCTCCCTCACTCTCCCTCCCTCTCTCCCCCACTCTCTCTCCCACCCTCACCCTCCCTCCCTCTCTCCCCTACTCTCTCCCTCTCCCTCCCTCACTCTCCCTCCCTCTCTCCCCCACTCTCTCTCCCACCCTCACCCTCCCTCCCTCTCTCCCCTACTCTCTCCCTCTCCCTCCCTCACTCTCCCTCCCTCTCTCCCCCACTCTCTCTCCCACCCTCACCCTCCCTCCCTCTCTCCCCTACTCTCTCCCTCTCCCTCCCTCACTCTCCCTCCCTCTCTCCCCCACTCTCTCTCCCACCCTCACCCTCCCTCCCTCTCTCCCCTACTCTCTCCCTCTCCCTCCCTCACTCTCCCTCCCTCTCTCCCCCACTCTCTCTCCCACCCTCACCCTCCCTCCCTCTCTCCCCTACTCTCTCCCTCTCCCTCCCTCACTCTCCCTCCCTCTCTCCCCCACTCTCTCTCCCACCCTCACCCTCCCTCCCTCTCTCTCTCCCTCTCTCTCTCTCTCTCTCTCCCTTCCTCGTTCTCCAGGGGCTCCCATTGGACCGAGGGAGGTGACCGAGGATGGCTTCGAGATGCAAATTGGCGTCAACCATTTTGGCCATTTCCTGCTAACCATCCTGCTCCTGGAACAGCTCAAATCCTGCACCCCAGCCCGTATCATCAACGTCTCGAGTAGGGCCCACAGAATCGGTAAGCGAATCCGCCTGCACCCTCCTTGCGCGGGGTGAGGGGCACCGTCTAGTGGGAGTGGGGGGGGTGGTTGTTCTTCCTGGCCAAGCCTTGAAGTCGAGGCCTAGTCGGGCCTAGCAGGAAAGGCTTTGGCGGTGCCTTGCCGAAACGAGGCCTACGTCCAGGCTGGACCCGAGAGGCCGTCAGTCTGCGCCCCTCGAGGAAAGGCCTAAACCCATCTCAGGCCTTGTCGCCTTGGCGACAGATAAAATACGGGAGGGAGGAGATTGTGGTCGAACAGTTCAACTCCCCCTCCCGCTCCGCCAAGGACATGCAAGTCCTGGGCCTCGTCCATCGCCAAAGTCTAACCACCTGATGCCTGGAGGAAGAACGCCTCATCTTCCGCCACGGGACCCTCCAACCACACTGGATCAATGTGGATTTCACCAGTTTCCTCAATTCCCCTCCCCCCCCACCTCCTTTATCCCAGATCCAACCCTCCAACTGCCCCCTTGACCTGTCCATCTTCCTTCCCACCTATCCATTCCACCCTCCTCTCCAACCTATCACCTAGGTCATCTACCTATCACCTTCCCAGCTACCTCCCCCCAGTCCCAAACCCCCTTCCCATTTATCTCAGCCCCCTTTCCCGATTCCCACTTTCCTGACGAAGAGCTTATGCTCGAAACGTCAACTCTCCTGTCCCTCGGATGCTGCCTGACCGGCTGTGCTTTTCCAACGCCAAACACTTTCGGCCTACTCCCAAGCGGGCCCTCGAAGTGAAAAAACTCTAGGACAGGCCTTGAGGAGAGGCTTATAGTAATGACTTGAAAATGAGGCCTAAATCCAGGCTGGGCCTTGAAGAAAAGGCATCCAGACCAGAATTGAGGCCTACATACGGACTGGTGTTGAGGAAAGGCCCAAATCTCGACTGGTCCTTAAAGTAAAGGTGTCCAGACTGGACCTGAGGCCTACACATAGGATGGTGTTGAGGAGAGGTCTAAATCCAGGGTGGGCCTTAAAGTAAAGGTGTCCAGACTGGACCTGAGGCCTACACGCAGGCTGGCGTTGAGGAGAAACCTAAATCCAGGCTGGGCCTGAAAGAAAAGGCATTCAGACAGGACCTGAGGCCTACACACAGGATGGTGTTGAGGAGAGGTCTAAATCCAGGCTGGGCCTGAAAGAAAATGCATTCAGACTGGACCCGAGGCCTTTTTCTTAATTCATTTGTGGGACTTGAGCGTTGCTGGATGGCCAGCATTGATAGCCCATCCTTATTTGCCCTTGAGAAGGTGGTGGTGAGAGTGGCTTACTAGGTATTTCAGAGTCAACTGTGCTGTGGCTACGACTCTGGAGTCACATGTAGGCCAGACCAGGTAAGGATGGCAGATTTCCTTCCCTGAAGGACATTAGTGAACCAGGTGGGGTTTCCCAACAATTGGCAATGGCCTTCGGTCAACTCCTAATTCCAGATTTTCAAAAAATTGAATTCAAACTCTACCATCTGCCATGGCGAGATTAAAACCCAGGTAGCCCAAAACATTATTCTGGGTCTCTGGATTAATAGCCAAGTGATAATACCACTGGGCCATCGCCTCCCCTCAGCTGAGGCCTACACACAGGCTGGTGTTGACGAGAGGCCTAAATCCAGGCTGGGCCTTAAAGAAAATGCATTCAGACTGGATCCGAGGCCTATACACAGGCTGGTGTTGAGAAGAGGCCAAAATCCAGGCTGTGCCTTAAAGGAAAAAATTGTCTCCTGGCTAAGTTTTGAACAAAAGGCCTGTAACTAGGCTTTGGCTGAGAGGATGGGGCACTCAGCTATCTCTCAAATGGAAGGCCATGCATGTACCTTGCCCATGAACAGAACACAGCATCTGGGATTGGGCCCAACAGGCCATCAGAGACAGTCCAGCCCGGGCAGCTCTGTCTGACTGGCACACGCTAACTGAGTCAGCACTGAGGGAGTGGGTGCTGTGGGAGGGTCAGTGCTGAGGGAGCGGGTGCTGTTGGAGGGTCAGTGCTGAGGGAGTGGCTGCTGTGGGAGAGTCAGTGCTGAGGGAGTGGGTGCTGTGGGAGGGTCAGTGCTGAGGGAGTGGGTGCTGTCCTTGACCCTCTCTCTCTCTCGCCCTCTGTCCACAGGAAAGATCCGTTTCAATGACATTAACATGAAGGAATGCTATGATCCCTTATTTGCCTTTTGTCAGAGCAAACTGGCCAATATCCTCTTCACCAGAGAACTCGCCCAGAGACTCCAAGGTAAACCCCCCCCCTGGGGTCGGCTAGCGGGCGATACCCAGACAATGAGGAGTGGGTATCGCGGGCAGGGGTATCCCGTCTAGCTGTCTGAAGGGCCAACACAGAGACGGAGAGAGAGGCGATGAGTCCCCAGCCTTACCCCACTCCATCGAGGCAACTGTCCCGGGGAGGGTTGGTCAGGGTAGAGGGAGCTTTACTCTGTATCTAACCCCTGTCCCTGGGAGTGGGGGATGGTGTAGAGGGAGCTTTACTCTGTATCTAACCCCCCGTCCCTGGGAGTGGGGGACGGTGTAGAGGGAGCTTTACTCTGTATCTAACCCCCGTCCCTGGGAGTGGGGGACGGTGTAGAGGGAGCTTTACTCTGTATCTAACCCCCCGTCCCTGGGAGTGGGGGACGGTGTAGAGAGAGCTTTACTCTGTATCTAACCCCCCGTCCCTGGGAGTGGGGGACGGTGTAGAGAGAGCTTTACTCTGTATCTAACCCCCCGTCCCTGGGAGTGGGGGACGGTGTAGAGAGAGCTTTACTCTGTATCTAACCCCCCGTCCCTGGGAGTGGGGGACGGTGTAGAG
>NW_025208474.1:0-6232 GCF_004010195.1 Chiloscyllium plagiosum | reverse complement strand
CTCTCTCTGTCCCTCTCTCTCTCTGTCCCTCTCTCTCTCACTCTCTCTCTGTCTCTCTCTCTGTCCCTCTCTCTGTCCCTCTCTCTCTCTCTGTCCCTCTCTCTCTCACTCTCTCTCTGTCTCTCTCTCTGTCCCTCTCTCTGTCCCTCTCTCTCTCTCTGTCCCTCTCTCTCTCACTCTCTCTCTGTCTCTCTCTCTGTCCCTCTCTCTGTCCCTCTCTCTCTCTCTGTCCCTCTCTCTCTCACTCTCTCTCTGTCTCTCTCTCTGTCCCTCTCTCTGTCCCTCTCTCTCTCTCTGTCCCTCTCTCTCTCACTCTCTCTCTGTCTCTCTCTCTGTCCCTCTCTCTGTCCCTCTCTCTCTCTCTGTCCCTCTCTCTCTCTCTCTCTCACTCTCTCTCTCTGTCCCTCTCTCCCTCACACTCTCTCTCTCGTTGCTCCGCAGTGACTGTGAGATTTCGGAGGTAGCGTACTATGCTCAGGACGAGTGCCTGGCCAAGTCTCTGTGGGACCTGAGCTTTGAGATGGTCCACTTGGAGACCTCGCCGTGCACCATCAACGACAGCCTTTACTGGTCCATGTCACACCTGATCCGTGGCACTAACACCAAGAAAAGCCGCACTTGTGTCTACTGAGCTGATTTGTGTCTTTAATTACAGATAGAGTAAAAAACGGACAGCTATATTCAGTCTGGTGATGTGTCTTGTCTGCTTCTCTGTCCCGCCCATCTTCCCACATCCCCGATTCGACTCTTACCTCCCGGGCTTTCCACCTGGCCCACTCCATGTCCAGACGAATCTGCTCCGTGTTTTCCCAATGTCCAGTCCGATCCCCTCCGTGTTTTCCCAATGTCCAGTCCGATCCGATCCGTGTTTTCCCAAAGTCCAATCCGATACGATCCGTGTTTTCCCAATGTCCAGTCCGATACGATCCGTGCTTTCCCAGTGTCCAGTCCAACCCTCTCCGTGTTTTCCCAATGTCCAGTCCGATACGATCCGTGCTTTCCCAATGTCCAGTCCGATACGATCCGTGTTTTCCCAATGTCCAGTCCGATACGATCCGTGCTTTCCCAGTGTCCAATCCGATACGATCCGTGTTTTCCCAATGTCCAGTCCGATACGATCCGTTCTTTCCCAGTGTCCAGTCCAACCCTCTCCGTGTTTTCCCAATGTCCAATCCGATACGATCCGTGTTTTCCCAATGTCCAGTCCGATACGATCCGTGTTTTCCCAATGTCCAGTCCAACCTTCTCCGTGTTTTCCCAGTGTCCAATCCGATACGATCCGTGTTTTCCCAATGTCCAGTCCGATACGATCCGTGTTTTCCCAATGTCCAGTCCAACCCTCTCCGTGTTTTCCCAGTGTCCAATCCGATACGATCCGTGTTTTCCCAATGTCCAGTCCGATACGATCCGTGTTTTCCTATGTAATCCCTCGGTAATCCCTCCCGAGGCCACACTCACCCTCCCACTCTGCTAGGCCCCAGGCCTGACTCACCTCCAGCCTCGTCATTCGATGGGGGAGCGGGGAGAGTATGTTAGCCACGTCGTGACCCCCAAACCTCCAGGCTGACCCCTGACCCCTCTCCCCGCATCCCTCCCCCCTCCCCACTGGGGCCAGTCCCAATGCGTCGCCAGTGGATTCCCACCCGGCCTGGAGTGATCCCAAAATCTCAAGCAGACCCCACCCCATCGCCCCGGGGAGACACCAGTGAGCCTAGGCCATCCCCTGACCCCTGACCCCAGTGCTCCCAGAGCATTTCCTGACTCTGAGCTTGACCTCAGAGCAACCCCTGACCCAGAGCTTGACCCCAGAGTGAACCCTGACCCTGACCGCAGTGAGCCCAGAACGACCCCTGACCCAGTGCTTGACCACAGAGCGACCCCTGACCCTGACGCCAGCGTGCTCGGTGCGACCCCTGACCCCAGCGATCCCAGAGCAACCCCGAGGCTGCAGGCTGACACGCCCCCCTCCCCACAAGCCGAAGCGACCTGTGACCCCGACCCCTCACCCCAAGCCGCCCGACCCATCAGCCGGCCCCACTGCCCCTCCCACCCCGGTGCAGCTCCATGAAGGGGCGGAGCATGGAGGTGGGCCCACCACCCTGAGGGGTACCCTTCCCATCCCACCCTGCTCCCCGACTCCTGGGCGATGACCTCCGACCCTGGGCCACCACAGGGCGGGGCTCAGGTGGTGGGGAGGTGGGGGGAGGAGGGCGAGTAAGAAGCTGGATAGGGCGGCCGCCATTTTGTACCGTCCTGTGAAAGCCATTGTGCGATGGTGTGGGTTGGGGCAGGGTTTGGGACTGGGGTGGAAATGGGATGGGTGCCGTTCAGAGCTGTGCCCCCGCCTTTGTGGCCCACCCCTTCAGGGAGCTGCACCGTTTGGGGATAGTGGTGGGGAGGTGGGCTGTCTGAGGGCCGGTGGGTCAAGGGTCACTCTGGGCAGATTGTGGAGGGGTCAGCCTGGAGCGTCAGGGGACCCTCTTGCAGCACTGGGGTCAAACTCAGGTCAGGGGCGCTCTGGGAGCACACTGGGGTCAAGCTCAGGGGTCAGGGGTCGCTCTGGGAGCACTGGGGTCAAGCTCAGGGGTCAATGGTCACTCTGGGAGCACTGTGGTCACGCTCAGGGGGTCAATGGTTGCTCCGGGAGCACAGGGGTCAAACTCAGGGGTCAGGGGTCATTCTGGGAGCAATGGGGTCAAGCTCAGAGGTCGCTCTGGGCACACTGGGGTCACGCCCAGGGGTCAGTGGTCGCTCTGGGGAGCACAGGGGTCAAGCTCAGGGGTTGGGGGTTATTCTGGGAGCTGCGGGGTCAAGCTCAGGGGTCACTCTGGGAGCACTGAGGTCAAGCTCAGAGGTCAGGGGTCGCTGGGGTGATGGGCAGGGGGTCCGTTTGAGGCTGTGGGAGGGGGGGGGGGGGTTGTTTTCCCTGGAACATTGAAGGCGTAGAAGGATGGGTTAGTAAATTTGCGGATGACACTAAGGTCAGAGACGAAGGATGTCGCGGGTTACAGAGGGACATAGATAAGCTGCAGAGCTGGGCTGAGAGGTGGCAAATGGAGTTTAATGCGGAAAAGTGTGAGGGGATTCACTTTGGGAGGAGTAACAGGAATGCAGAGTCCTGGGCTAACGGTGGTGTAGGTGAGCAGGGAGATCTCGGTGTCCAGGCACATAGATCCCTGAAGGTTGCCACCCAGGGTCGACAGGAAGGCGTACGGTGTGTCGGCTTTTATCGGGAGAGGGATTGAGTTTCGGAGCCACGAGGTCACGCCTGCGGCTGGACAAAACTCCGGCGCGGCCGCACTTGGGAGTGTCGCGGACGGTTCTGGTCACCGCGTTATAGGAAGGACGTGGAAATGGGTGCAGAGGAGATTTCCCAGGATGATGCCTGGTAATGGAGGGGAGGTCTTACGAGGAAAGGCTGAGGGACTTGACGTTAGAGAGAAGGAGGTGACTTAATTGAGACGTACAAGATAATCCGAGGGTTAGATAGGGTGGACAGTGAGCGGCTTTTCCCTCGGATGGTGATGGCGAGCACGAGGGGACACGGCTTTAAATTGAGGGGGGGACAGATGTCAGAGGTAGTTTCTGCACTCAGAGAGTAGGAGGGGGCTGTGGAACGTACTGCCTGCAACTATTGTGGACTCGCCAACTTTAAGGGCATTTAAATGGGCATGGGATAGGCATATGGTCAAGAATGGAATAGTGTGGGAGAGAGGGGCTTCAGATTGGTTCCTCAGATCAGTGCAACATCGAGGGCCTGTTACTGCACTGGAATATTTCACCTCCAGCATTTTCCCAGAGACGGATATTAAGCTAACTCGCTTTGACATACCTACCTTTTCCCGACACCCTTTTATTAACCACAGCATGACACTCACTGTCCCGTGGTCCAGTCAATTACCATGAACCCACCACTATAACTTCATGCCTTCGGGATGTATTCCAATCAGGACCAGTGGGACAGATCTACCTTAACGGTCACAGGTTCGCTCAAAACTGTCCCTAACACTCTGTCTCGAGGTGGCAAGGTGACTCAGTGGTTAGCACCGCTGCCTCGCGGCACCAGGGGCACAGGTTCGATCCCACCCTCGGGGCGACTGCCTGTGTGGAGCTTGCACATTCTCCCCGCGCCTGCGTGGGTTTCCTCCGGGTGCTCCGGTTTCCTCCCACGATGTGCAGGTTAGGGTGGATTGGCCGTGCTAAATTGCCCGTATTGTTAGGTGTAGGGGAATGGGCCTGGGTGGGTTGCGCTTCGGAGGGTCGGTGCGGACTTGTTGGGCCGAAGGGCCTGTTTCCACGCCGTAGGGAATCGAATCTAAGTGACAGGCCCTTTGAAATTAATCAACGAGAAATTGACAGGACCAAAATCGGAGATCTCACACTTGGGTTACGTATCGGAGGTGGTGGGGGGGGATTAAAACGGGGTCGGTGAGTTGGCTAAATAGCTCCCGCAGAGAATAGGGTGAGGCAGTTGGCAGATTTAAATCTCTGAGACGTTTTTCCTGAGGGGACGATGTGTTAGTACCATCACCAGCAGTAGAGAGATCCCTTCAGAATTTAAGTCAGGTAAACTATCTGCTAACAATGCCAGATGGGAAAGAAAAAGGTATTGGGTAAGCCACGTGACACCAGAGAGAAAATAGATCAAAAATGAAGAATGAGATGGGATGGTAAGCCATCTGTCTCAGGAGCTCAGAACGCGATTGAAAGATTTGTTACTGCAGTATGAGGGCATAGATAAGAATCAGATGGGGAGGACTAACGCTGTTGGACACGAAGCAGACGCAGGGAATGCTACTCCAGTAAAGCACCACCCCTATGGACTTAATCCTTTCACAGCCAGGCAGGTCCAGGCTTAACGAGGACATCATCGAAGCAAGCCGGAGCAAGTGGGGTTCACCGCTTGTCTTAGTTTCCAAGCCGAACGGTTCCGTGTGGATTGTCGGAAAGTCAACGCCGTTACAAAACCGGACTCCTATCCAATTCCTAGACCGTGTCGAGGAAGTCAGACGAGCCAGTTACATTGCCGAGTTGGGCTGACTGCGTGGTTGCCTTTATCAGAGACGGCAGAAGAGATTTCTGCGTTTGTAACCCCAAATGGGCCGCATCAGTTGAAAGTGACGCCCTTTGGAATAAAGAACACATTCCGAAGACTGAGTTGACAGACTGCGCAGACTCTTTGGACAAGGTCGAGATCTCTCGCGAGTCCCGGAGAGATCAGTTGGCAGAGCTCTTTGAACGGCTCCGACAAGCAAAACTGGTGATCAACTTGAATTCGCGAAAGCAGGGGTGACATCCTTGGGGCTTAACATCGGATCCCCACGGAAGGCAAAGATGAAGGCAGGCGGGGAATTTCCAAACTTCAGGAATGGCGCGGCAGCGAGAACCGACTTTGCTGAAGAACAACGCAACGTTTCGGTGGACAGAGCCGCGCCAGAAGCCATTTGACCGTTTGAGGGAGCCGTATTAACCGGTTTTAGCTACACCAAACCCTTCAAAGTTCCCATCGACGCCAGCGACGGAGGGGTTGGAGCCGTAACCCTTCAGGAAGATGGGGGAGTCACTTTTCGAACAATCCCAGTGCCCACCACAGGAAATAGTCCATGATCGAGAAAGAGCCATTGAGTTTGGCACTGGCCTCACGACATTTTAATGCGTACGTCCCGAACAATGAGCCAGAGACGGTTATGTACACGGATCACAATCCTCTGAGATCGCTTTAAAGACAGGGATTATGAGATTATTTCATTGGAGTTTTACGTTACAAACTTTTAATTTACAAGTCGTACAGGGAGCAGGTTGGAAGAGTGCAGTGACGGATGCATTAACGTGGATTTAACTGACAACATTTGGCTAAGATTGGTATCTATTCAATGTTATATCTAAATGGGAAGAGATTAATATGAATTTAGATTAAAGTCATATATGTATGTCATGATAATGTGGTTAAGAAATGGAGGGGAAAAAAAACAAGGCAACTTTTCATTATGATGGTCCATTTTTTCTTATGGGGAGGGGAAGTGTTATGAAGGTGGGGGCGTGTACTGTACCTTGAAGATTAGATTCCCGACAGTGTGGAAACAGGCCCTTCAGCCCAACCAGTCCACACCGACACTCTAAAGAGTAACCCGCCCAGACCCATTTCCCTCTGACTCGTGCACCTACCAATATGGGCAATTTCACACGGCCAATCCACCTTAACCTGCACATCCCTGGACACTACGGGGACAAT
>NW_025208473.1:13664-14688 GCF_004010195.1 Chiloscyllium plagiosum | reverse complement strand
ACCTTCCTGGGAAATTTCGACCCCTCCCCAAACCCTCATCTCCCGGGCTTTAATTTTGACCCTTGACCGAAACGCGGCCGCTCACATTTACTGCCTGCCGCCCAACAGCCTTCAGATAGCGAGAGAGAGAGAGAGAGGTCCCTTCGCCATCCAACGCTCCTCGGGCAAGGGAGGGGAGCGAGATGGGGAGGACAGTCCCTGAGGAGCGGGGCGGGCGGGTGGAAAACACCCCCACCAGGTAAGGTTGGTGGGACCCGGGGAAGGGAATAGTGGGGCGCGTTCCCGGATCTCCACGTCTTCGGAACGCCACAGGAAGTGGGATGTTACCTCATGAATTAACCCGAACCACCCCTAGGCTCCCCAGAAAAGCTCCCTTCGTTCGAGGACCGGAGAACTATCCAGATTCCCACTCCTGGAAGGAAGCAACATCAATTTGTTCCCTAACTCTGAAAGTGAGCGACTATTTACAACTCTCAGCAACCCCTCCCCATCTTCCTGGAACTCCTTATCATCTGTGTCCAGTTCCAGAACAATATACTGTTCCAATAAAACACTTATTTTGCGTATATCGACTTTATTTCCAAACCGCAGAGGGGCTGTTGTCTCCGGTGTCTTTTTTTCAGAACAAATGGAATCCCGACAATGTGGAAATACATCCTTTGGCCCAACAAGTCCACCCCGACCCTCTGAAGAGTAACCCACCCAGAGCAATTCCCCTATTGCTCTACATTTACCCCCTGACTAATGCATCCGAATCCGCACGTCCCTGAGCACTATGGGTAATTTAGCACGGCCAATCCCCACCCTAATCCGCACATCCCTGGGCACAATGGGTAATTTAGCACGGCCAATCGCACACCCTAACCCGCACATCCCTGGGCACGATGGGTAATTTAGCATGGCCAAACGCACACCCTGACCCGCACATCCCTGGGCACTATGGGTAATTTAGCACGACCAATCCCCCCACCCTAACCCGCACATCCCTGGGCACTATGGGTAATTTAGCACGGCAAACCCCAAC
>NW_025208473.1:8434-12929 GCF_004010195.1 Chiloscyllium plagiosum | reverse complement strand
TATGGGTAATTTAGCACGGTCAATCTCACCCTAACCTGCACATCCCTGGGCACTATGGGTAATTGAGCACGGCCAGTCCCCACCCTAATCCGCACACCCCTGGGCACTGTGGGTAATATGCCACGTCCAATCCCCCACCCTAACCCGTATATCCCTGAGCGCTATGAGTAATTTAGCACGGTCAATACCCCACCCTAACCCGCACATCCCTGGGCACTATGGGTAATTTAGCGCGGCCAATCCCACCCTAACCTGCACATCCCTGGGCATTATGGGTAATTTAGCATGGCCAATCCCCACCCTAACCCATACATCCCTGAGCACTATGGGTAATTGAGCACGGCCAATCCCGCCCTCACCCGCACATCCCTGAGCGTTATGGGTAATTTAGCACGACAAATTCCCACCCTAACCCGCACATCCCTGGGCACTATGGGTAATTTAGCACGGTCAATCCCACCCTAACCCGAACATCCCTGGGCACTATGGGTAATGTAGCACGGCCAATCCCCACCCTAACCCGCACATCCCTGGGCACTATGGGTAATTGAGCACGGCCAGTCCCCACCCTAATCCGCACACCCCTGGGCACTGTGGGTAATATGCCACGTCCAATCCCCCACCCTAACCCGTATATCCCTGAGCGCTATGAGTAATTTAGCACGGTCAATCCCCCACCCTAACCCGCACATCCCTGTGCACTATGGGTAATTTAGCACGGCCAATCCCCACCCTAACCCGCACATCCATTGGCACTATGGGTGATTTAGCACGGTCAGTCCCGCACCCGAACTCGCACATCCCTGGGCACTATGGGTAATTTAGCACGGTCAATCTCACCCTAACCTGCACATCCCTGGGCACTATGGGTAATTTAGCACGGCCAATCCCCCACCCTAACCCGCACATCCCTGGGCACTATGGGTAATTTAGCAGGACCAATCCCCACCCTAACCCGCACATCCCTGGGCACTATGGGTAATTTAGCATGGCCAATCCCCACCCTAACCCGCCCATCCCTGGGCACTAAGGGTAATTTAGTACGGCCGATCCCCACCCTAACCTGCACATCCCTGGGCATTATGGGTAATATTGCACGGCCAATCCCCACTCTGACCTGCACATCCCTGAGCACTATGGGTAATTTAGCACGACCAATTCCCACCCTAACCTGCACATCCCTGGGCACTATGGGTAATTTAGCACGGCAAATCCCCACCCTAACTCGCACATCCCTGGGCACTATGGGTAATTTAGCACAGCCAATCCCATTAACCCGCACGTCCCTGGGCACTATGGGTAATTTAGCACAGCCAATCCCATTAACCCGCACGTCCCTGGGCACTATGGGTAATTTAGCACAGCCAATCCCATTAACCCGCACGTCCCTGGGCACTATGGGTAATTTAGCACGGCCAATCCTCACCCTAAACCCCACATTCCTGGGCACTATGGGTAATTAAGCACGGTCAATCCCCCGCCCTCACCTGCACATCCCTGGGCACTATGGGTAATTTAGCACGGCCAATCCTCACCCTAAACCCCACATTCCTGGGCACTATGGGTAATTAAGCACGGTCAATCCCCCGCCCGCACCCGCACATCCCTGGGCACTATGGGTAATTTAGCATGGCCAATCCCCACCCTAACCTGCACATCCCTGGGCATTATGTGTAATTTAGCACGGTCAATCCCCATCCTGACCCGCACATCCCTGCGCACTATGGGTAATTTAGCACGGTCAATCCCCCCACCCTAACCTGCACATCCCTGGGCACTATGGGTAATTTAGCACGGTCAATCTCACCACCCTCACCCACACATCCCTGGGCACTATGGGTAATTTAGCACGGCCAATCCCCCACCCTAACCCGCACATCCCTGGGCTCTATGGGTAATTTAGCACAACCAATCCCCACCCTAACCCGCACATCCCTGGGCACTATGGGTAATTTAGCACGGCCAATCCTCACCCTAAACCCCACATTCCTCGGCACTATGGGTAATTAAACACGGTCAATCCTCACCCTATGGGTAATTTAGCACGGCCAATCCCCCATCCTGACCCGCACGTCCCTGGGGACTATGGGTAAATTAGCATGGACAATCCCCACCCTCACCTGCACATCCCTGAGCACTATGGGTAATTTAGCACGGTCAATCTCCCCACCCTAACCCACACATCCCTGGGCATTATGGGTAATTTAGCATGGCCATTCCCCACCCTAACCCGTACATCACTGAGCAGTATGGGTAATTGAGCACAGCCAATCCCACCCTCACCCGCACTTCCCTGAGCTTACTGGGTAATTTAGCACGACCAATTCCCACCCTAACCTACACATCCCTGGGCACTATGGGTAACTAAGCATGGTCAATCCCCACTCTAACCTGCACATCACTGGGCACTATGGGTAATTTAGCACGGTCAATCTCACCACCCTTACCCGCACATCCCTGAGCACTATGGGTAATTTAGCATGGCCAATCCATCCGAACCTGCACATCTCTGGGCACTATGGGTAATTTAGCACGGCCAATCCTCCATCCTGACCCGCACGTCCCTGGGCATTATGGGTAATTTAGCATGGCCAATCCCCCACCCTAACCCACACATCCCTGGGCACTATGGGTAATTTAGCATGGCCAATCCCCACCCTAACCTGCACATCCCTGGGCATTATGTGTAACTTAGCATGGCCAATCCCCACCCTAACCTGCACATCCCTGGGCACTATGGGTAATTTATCATGGCCAATCCCCACCCTGACCCGCACATCCCTGGGCACTATGGGTAATTTAGCACGGTCAATCCCCCCACCCTAACCTGCACATCCCTGGGCACTATGGGTCATTGAGCACGGCCAATCCTCACCCTTAACCCTACATTCCTGGGCACTATGGGGAATTAAGCACGGTCAATCCCCCGCCCTCACCTGCACATCCCTGGGCACTATGGGTAATTTAGCATGGCCAATCCCCACCCTAACCCGCACATCCCTGGGCACTATGGGTAATTTAGAACGGCCAATCCCACCCTGACCCGAATGTCCCTGGGCACTATGGGTAATTTAGCACGGCCAATCCCCACCCTAACCTGCACATCCCTGGGCATTATGGGTAATTTAGCATGGCCAATCCCCACCCTAACCCATACATCCCTGAGCACTATGGGTAATTGAGCACGGCCAATCCCGCCCTCACCCGCACATCCCTGAGCGTTATGGGTAATTTAGCACGACAAATTCCCACCCTAACCCGCACATCCCTGGGCACTATGGGTAATTTAGCACGGTCAATCCCCCCACCCTAACCTGCACATCCCTGGGCACTATGGGTCATTGAGCACGGTCAATCTCACCACCCTAACCCACACATCCCTGGGCACTTTGGGTAATTTAGCACGGCCAATCCCCCACCCTAACCCGTCATCCCTGGGCATTATGGGTAATTTAGCACGGTCAATCTCACCCTAACCTGCACATCCCTGAGCACTATGGGTAATTTAGCACGGCCAATCCCCCACCCTAACCGCACATCCCTGGGCACTATGGGTAATTTAGCACGACCAATCCCCACCCTAACCCGCACATCCCTTGGCACTACGGGTAATTTAGCACTGCCAATCCTCACCCTAAACCCCACATTCCTCGGCACCATGGGTAATTTAGCACAGCCAATCCCATTAACCCGCACATCCCTGGGCATTATGGGTAATTTAGCATGGCCAATCCCCCACCCTAACCTACACATCCCTGGGCATTATGGGTAATTTAGCATGGCCAATCCCCACCCTAACCCGTACATCCCTGAGCAGTATGGGTAATTGAGCACAGCCAATCCCACCCTCACCCGTACATCCCTGAGCTTACTGGGAAATTTAGCAAAACCAATTCCCACCCTAATCTGAACATCCCTGAGCACTATGGGTAATTTAGCACGGCCAATCCCCCACCCTAACCCATATATCCCTGAGCGCTATGGGTAATTTAGCACGGCCACTCCCCACCCTAACCCGCACATCACTGGGCGCTATGGATAATTTAGTACGGCCAATTCCCACCATAACCTGCAGATCCCTGGGCACGATGGGTAATGTAGCACGGCCAATCCCCACCCTGACCTGCACATCCCTGGGCACTATGGGTAATTTAGCACGGCCAATCCCACCCTAAACTGCACATCCCTGGGCACTGTGGGTAATTTAGCACGGCCAATCCCCACCCTAACCTGCACATCCCTGGGCACTATGGGTAATTTAGCATGGCCAATCCCCCACCCTGACCTGCACATCCCTGGGCATTATGGGTAATTTAGAACGGCCAATCCCCCACCCTAACCTGCACATCCCTGGGCATTATTGGTAATGTAGCACGGCCAATCCCCACCCTGACCTGCACATCCCTGGGCATTATGGGTAATTTAGCATGGCCAATCCCCCACCCTAACCTACACATCCCTGGGCATTATGGGTAATTTAGCATGGCCAATCCCC
>NW_025208473.1:4774-7233 GCF_004010195.1 Chiloscyllium plagiosum | reverse complement strand
CAATCCCACCCTAACCTGCACATCCCTGGGCACTGTGGGTAATTTAGCACGGCCAATCCCCACACTAACCCGCACATCCCTGGGCACTCTGGGTACTTTAGGACGGCTAATCCCCCACACTAACCCGCACATCCCTGGGCACTATGGGTAATGTAGCACGGCCAATCCCCACCCTGACCTGCACATCCCTGGGCACTATGGGTAATTTAGCACGGTCAATCCCACCCTAACCTGCACATCCCTGGGCACTGTGGGTAATTTAGCACGGCCAATCCCCCACTCTAACCTGCACATCCCTGGGCATTATGGGTAATTTAGAACGGCCAATCCCCGACCGTAACCTGCACATCCCTGGGCATTATGGGTAATGTAGCACGGCCAATGCCCACCCTGACCTGCACATCCCTGAGCACTATGGGTAATTGAGCACGGCCAATCCCACCCTCACCCGTACATCCCGGAGCGTTATGGGTAATTTAGCACGACAAATTCCCACCCTAACCCGCACATCCCTGGGCACTGTGGGTAATTGAGCACGGCCAATCCCCCACCCTAACCCGCACATCCCTGAGCACTATGGGTAATTTAGCTCGGCCAATCCATCCGAACCTGCACATCCCTGGGCACTATGGGTAATTTAGCACGGCCAATCCCCCATCCGGACCCGCACGTCCCTGGGCACTCTGGGTAAATTAGCATGGACAATCCCCACCCTAACCTGCACATCCCTGGGCACTAAGGGTAATTTAGCACGGTCAATCTCACCACCCTAACCCACACATCCCTGGGCACTATGGGTTATTTAGCACGGTCAATCCCCCACCCCAACCCTCACATCCCTGGGCACGATGGGTAATTTAGCACGGTCAATCGCACGCTAACCTGCACGTCCCTGGGCAGTGTGGGAATTTTAGCATAGCCAATCCCACCCTAACCCGCACATCCCTTGGCACTATGGGTAATTTAGCATGGTCAATCCCCCACCCTAACCCGCACATCCCTGGGCACTATGGGTAATTTAGCACGGTCAATCCCACCCTAACTTTCTCCTCCCTGGGCACTATGGGTAATTTAGCTTGACCAATCCCACCCTAACCCACACATCCCTGGGCACTATGGGTAATTTAGCACGGCCAATCCCCCACCCTAACCCGCACATCCCTGGGCACTATGGGTAATTTAGCACGGTCAATCTCACCCTAACCTGCACATCCCTTGGCACTATGGGTAATTTAGCACGGCCAATCCCCCACCCTAACCCGCACATCCCTGGGCACTATGGGTAATTTAGCACGACCAATCCCCACCCTAACCCGCACATCCCTGGGCTCTGTGGGTAATTTAGCATGGCCAATCCCCCACCCTAACCCACACATCCCTGGGCACTATGGGTAATTTAGCACGGCCAATCCCCACCCTAACCCACACATCTCTGGGCATTATGGGTAATTTAGCACGGTCAATCCCACCCTAACTTTCACCTCCCTGGGCACTATGGGTAATTTAGCTTGACCAATCCCAACCTAACCCACCCATCCCTGGGCACTATGGGTAATTTAGCACGGCCAATCCGTATTCCTGACCCGCACATCCCTGGGCACTATGGGTAATTTAGCACAGCCAATCCCACCCTAACCCGCACAGCCCTGGGCATTATGGGTAATTTAGCACGGCCAATCCTCACCCGAAACCCCACATTCCTGGGCAATATGTGTAATTAAGCACGGTCAATCCCACGCCCTCACCCGCACATCTCTGTGCACTAAGGGTAATTTAGCATGGCCAATCCCCACCCTAACCTGCATATCCCTGGGCATTATGGGTAATTTAGCATGGCCAATCCCCACCCTAACCTGCACATCCCTGGGCACTATGGGTAATATAACATGGCCAATCCCCACCCTGACCCGCACATCCCTGGGCACTATGGGTAATTTAGCACGGTCAATCCCCCCACGCGAACCTGCGCTTCCCTGGGCACTATGGGTAATTTAGAACGGCCAATCCCCCACCCTAACCCACACATCACTGGGCACTTTGGGTAATTTAGCACGGCCAATCCCACACCCTAACCCGTCATCCCTGGGCACTATGGGTAATTTAGCACGGTCAATCTCACCCTAACCTGCACATCCCTGGGCACTATGGGTAATTTAGCACGGCCAATCCCCCACCCTAACCCGCACGTCTCTGGGCACTAAATTTAGCACGGCCAATCCCCACCCTAACCCGCACATCCCTGGGCACTATAGGTAATTTAGCACGGCCAATCCCCACCCTAACCCGCACATCCCTGGGCACTATAGGTAATTTAGCACGGCCAATCCCCACCCTAACCCGCACATCCCTGGGCACTATGGGTAATTTAGCACGGTCAATCCCCCCACCCTAACCCAAACATCCCTGGGCACTATGGGTAATTTAGCACGGCCAATCCCCCACCCTAACCCGCACATCCC
>NW_025208473.1:0-3587 GCF_004010195.1 Chiloscyllium plagiosum | reverse complement strand
CACGGCCAAATCCGTCCGAACCTGCACATCCCTGGGCACTATGGGTAATTTAGCACGGCCAATCCCCCATCCTGACCCGCACGTCCCTGGGCACTATGGGTAAATTAGCATGGACAATCCCCACCCTAAACTGCACATCTCTGGGCACTATGGGTAATTTAGCACTGTCAATCTCACCACCCTAACCCACACAACCCTGTGCACTATGGGTAATTTAGCACGGTCAATCCCCCATCCCAACCCGCACATCCCTGGGCACTATGGGTAATTTAGCACGGTCAATCCCCCATCCCAACCCGCACATCCCTGGTCACTATGGGTAATTTAGCACGGTCAATCCCCCATCCCAACCCGCACATCCCTGGGCACTATGGGTAATTTAGCACGGTCAATCGCACCCTAACCTGCACGTCCCTAGGCAGTATGGGAATTTTAGCATAGCCAATCCCACCCTAACCTGCACATCCCTGGGCACTATGGGTAATTTAGCACGGCCAATCCCAACCCTAACCCACACATCTCTGGGCACTATGGGTAATTTAGCACGGCCAATCCGTATTCCTGACCCGCACATCACTGGGCACTATGGGTAATTTAGCACAGCCAATCCCACCCTAACCCGCACATCCCTGGGCACTATGGGTAATTTAGCACGGCCAATCCTCACCCGAAACCCCACATTCCTGGGCAATATGGGTAACTTAGCATGGCCAATCCCCACCCTAACCTGCACATCCCTGGGCACTATGGGTAATTTATCATGGCCAATCCCCACCCTGACCCGCACATCCTTGGGCACTATGGGTAATTTAGCACGGTCAATCCCCCCACCCTAACCTGCACATCCCTGGGCACTATGGGTCATTGAGACACGGCCAATCCTCACCCGAAACCCCACATTCCTGGGCAATATGGGTAACTTAGCATGGCCAATCCCCACCCTAACCTGCACATCCCTGGGCACTATGGGTAATTTATCATGGCCAATCCCCACCCTGACCCGCACATCCCTGGGCACTATGGGTAATTTAGCACGGCCAATTCTCACCCTAATCCCCACATTCCTCGGCACTATGGGTAATTAAACACGGTCAATCCTCACCCTAACCCCCACATCCCTCGGCACTGTGGGTAATTTAGCACAGCCAATCCCCACCCTAACCTGCACATCCCTGGGCATTATGGGTAATTTAGCATGGCCAATCCCCACCCTAACCCTTACATCCCTGAGCAGTATGGGTAATTGAGCAGTGCCAATCCAACCCTCACCCGTACATCCCTGAGCATTATGGGTAATTTAGAACGGCCAATCCCACACCCTAACCTGCACATCCCTGGGCATTATGGGTAATTTAGCATGGCCAATCCCCACCCTAACCTGCACATCCCAGGGCATTATGGGTAATTTAGAACGGCCAATCCCCCACCCTAACTCGCACATCCCCGAGCACTATGGGTAATTTAGCACGGCCAATCCCCCATCCTGACCCGCACGTCCCTGGGCACTATGGGTAAATTAGCATGGACAATCCCCACCCTAACCTGCACATCCCTGAGCACTATGGGTAATTTAGCACGGTCAATCTCCCCACCCTAACCCGCACGTCCCTGGGCACTATGGGTAATTTAGCATGGCCCATCCCCACCCTAACCTGCACATCCCAGGGCATTATGGGTAATTTAGAACGGCCAATCCCCCACCCTAACCTGCACATCCCTGGGCATTATGGGTAATTTAGCATGGCCAATCCCCATCCTAACCCGTACATCCCTGAGCAGTATGGGTAATTGAGCAGTGCCAATCCAACCCTCACCCGTACATCCCTGAGCATTATGGGTAATTTAGCACAACCAATTCCCACCATAACCTGCACATCCCTGAGCACTCTGGGTAATTTCGCACGGCCAATCCCCCACCCTAACCCGTATATCCCTGAGCGCTATGGGTAATTTAGCACGGCCACTCCCCACCCTATCCCGCACATCACTGGGCACTATGGGTAATTTAGCAAGGCCAATCCCCCACCCGAGCCCGCACCTCCCTGGGCACTATGGGTAATTTCGCACGGCCAATCCCCCTCCCTAACCCGCACATCCCTGAGCACTATGGGTAATTTAGCACGGCCAATCCCCCACCCTAACCTGCACATCCCTGGGCACTACGGGTAATTTAGCACGGTCAATCTCCCCACCCTAACACACACATCCCTGGGCACGATGGGTAAATTAGCACGGCCAATCCACCCTAACCCGCACATCCCTGGGCACTATGGGTAATTTAGCACGGCCAATCCAATACCCTAACCCGCAAATCTCTGGGCACTGTGGGTAATTTAGCACGGCCAATCCCCCACCCTAACCTGCACATCCCTGGGCACTATGGGTAATTAAGCATGGTCAATCCCCACTCTAACCTGCACATCCCTGGGCACTATGGGTAATTTAGCATGGTCAATTCCAACCTAACCTGCACATCCCTGGGCACTATGGTTAATTTAGCACGGCCAATCCCCCATCCTGACCCGCACGTCCCTGGGCAGTATGGGAATTTTAGCAAAGCCAATCCCACCCTAACCCGCACAACCCTGGGCACTATGGGTAATTAAGCATGGTCAATCCCCACCCTGACCCGCACATTCCTGGGCACTATGGGTAATTTAGCACGGCCAATCCCACCCTGACCTGCACATCCCTGGGCACTATGGATAATTTAGCATCACCAATCCCACCCTAACCCGCACATCCCTGGGCACTATGGGTAATTTAGCACGGCCAATCCCCCACCCTAACCTGCACATCCCTGGGCACTATGGGTAATTTAGCATGGCCAAGCCCCACCCTAACCCGTACATCACTGGGAATTATGGGTAATTTAGCACAGCCAATCCCCCACCCTAACCCGCACATCCCTGAGCACTGTGGGTAATTTAGCATGGCCAATCCATCCGAACCTGCACATCCCTGGGCACGATGGGTAATTTAGCACGGCCAATCCCCCATCCTGACCCGCACGTCCCTGGGCACTATGGGTAATTTAGCATGGCCCATCCCCACCCTAACCCACACATCCCTGGGCACTATGGGTAATTATGCATGGTCAATCCCCACCCTGACCCGCACATCCCTGGGCACTATGGGTAATTTAGCACGGCCATTCCCCCACCCTTACCTGCACATCCCTGGGCACTATGGGTAATTTAGCACGGCCAATCCCCTCCCTAACCCGCACATCCCTGGGCACTATGGGTAATTTAGCACGGCCAAACCCCACCCTGACCTGCACATCCCTGGGCACTATGGGTAATTTAGCACGGCCAATCCCCACCCTAACCCGCCCATCCCTGGGCACCAGGGGTAATTTAGTACGGCCAATCCCCACCATAACCTGCACATCCCTGGGCACTATGGGTAATGTAGCACGGCCAATCCCCACCCTGACCGGCACATCCCTGGGCACTATGGGTAATTTAGCACGGTCAATCCCACCCTAACCTGCACATCCCTGGGCACTATGGGTAATTTAGAACGGCCAATCCCCCACCCTAACCTGCACATCCCTGGGCATTATCGGTAATGTAGCACGGCCA
>NW_025208472.1:0-14686 GCF_004010195.1 Chiloscyllium plagiosum | reverse complement strand
ACCACCTCGGTACTCTCTCCCTCGACCTGGACGTATCTCCTCAGGAAGGTCAGGATATCTGCTGCTGGGACGTGAGGGTTGTACATCTGGATTGTTACAACCCGACTCCTCTGCGCAGGAAGCAACGGGACCGCCAACAAGATGGAGAACAGAGGTTCCCCTTCCTTCTCCTTGAAGACCTTCAAGAGCTGCTCGCAATTCTTCACGCTCCTGAAGGTCACATCGAAATAGCCTGCCACAGGGAAATCCTGCAGGCAGTACACGTCCGCGGCTTCAAATCTGCAGCACTCCAGCAAAACCTTCTTCACAAACACCGTCCGATCGACCGGTGTGTGCTCCTCCACCTTCTTCACAGTCACCCTAACTGTGCTGCGAATGCCCTGGCCAGGGCTGAGAGCGGCTGCTGAGGCCATAGCTCTGAGGTTGGCTGGTACCTGAATTGGCATTAGGCCAAAGCCAGCATAAAGATCCACCAAAGAGCAGGTCAGCACGACCCAACGATCCTCCAACGTCCAATCACGACCCAGCGGTGGTCTCCAGCAGCTCCGACGACTCGCAACACGATCCCCGCGGTTTCTCCCCCGACAGCACTCGAGCAGAATCTCTTCCTCTGGTCCTCAGGAACTACACATATCCCAAGCCAAAAGGCCAAAAAGCATCCCCCCCTGCAGCAGCTGAGAGACAAGACATGCGTAAAGGATCTCACACTTACACCAGGTTCTCGGTGACCTGCTGTACAGTTATGACGACTGTACTGCCATCACAACTGTCAATCATGTTAATGTCACCAAGTGAAAAGGAATATCTTTTATGCAGTTTGCAGTGAGGGAGACAGTTCAAAACAGTAGTCATTGTGGAAAAATTAAAGCTCCACTCTCATTTTCTGCATATGCAGATTTTTGTTGGTGAGGGTGTGAGAGTGAATTCAAGATATTCATGAACTATTAAAGGTGGCTCAGGGAAGTCAGTCAGTTGGGTGTAGATCTGGGTTTTAAATTTATGGAATTCATCTACTTAGGATTTTTCTGGGAATGTATCGAACTCAGACAACAAATGCTCATTTTTAAAAAAAGTTTCTATAATATTTTTCAAACTTTTGCTTCGATAGAGGAAGTTAAAATTTTAATACAACAATCCAGGATATTAAGAGTTGAATTGCTGATTTTTAAATAGATTACACAATACATGCCACAAATAACTGAGATGTAAAATAAATGTACAGTGGGTAACCGAGTACAGGAGTACCCCGATTATCTGGCATTCAATTATCCGAGTTTCAGGTTATCCGACGGGATTGTAAGATCCTGATGCTTGGCTAAACTGTGTTCTCCAGCATTTGATTATCCCACAATATACTTCCTGCCCGTGTCATTCGGATAATCGAGGGTCCTCTGTACCGGAAAGAAAAAGTCAGATTGCCGTTTGGATGGAACTCCTGAACAAAACTGACCCCCTCCATCGCCCTGACCAAAACATGACGGACAATTTTCATAAATTTGTCTGAGTTCGATACATCCCCAGAAAAATCCTAAGTAGATGAATTCCATAAATTTAAAACCCAGATCTACACCCAACTGACTGACTTCCCTGAGCCGCCTTTAATAGTTCATGAATATTTTGAATTCACTCTCACACCCTCACCAACTCATTAACAAATGAGTTTAACAGCAAGAGAGACAGAGGCCATTCATAACTTGTAATGGTCAGGCTAAAGGAATGGAATATCTCTGAACAGGGGAGAGAGCAATGAAATGTAAATAAAAGTTAACAGGACAATAGGTTCCAGTTGAAGTAAGGACCTGTTGTTATTGCTGTTTAAGGGATCATCTGTTGTGCTGAGAGGGAAGAGATGCTGTCCAGAGGGGTAGAGAATGATGAAGACAGCACATTGTTCTAATGGTCAGGTTTTGCTTTTCTTAATTCTCCCATGTTTACTTTTAATTAACTGAGCACCATTTCCTGAGTAAAGGTTCAAGCAGGCAGCTGCCCCTGAGGCTGCCTCATTGTCACAAAGTGCTGAAGGGTTGTGGAGGAGGACTTGATCTCGGAGTTTACCTCCCTCCGTAACTGCTGGTGCTTTCTGTGCACTCCCCTTCTTCCTCAGCCAGTATATTCTTCTCGAGGTGCTGTAAAAAGGTTAAATCATCATTGTCTTATCACACCACAGGAGTGCTCTCTCTCAGAGACAGAGAGAACTGGTGGGGGCTTCTTAACTTGAAG
This sequence comes from Chiloscyllium plagiosum, assembly GCF_004010195.1. Lineage (NCBI taxonomy): Eukaryota > Metazoa > Chordata > Chondrichthyes > Orectolobiformes > Hemiscylliidae > Chiloscyllium > Chiloscyllium plagiosum. Next base: position 12,466 of record NW_025208472.1, on the reverse strand, counting down.
GTGACCACGCGTCAGGCGAGGGGAGACGTTGACGCGGGTCCTTCGTGGAAACTTGAACCTCGAACTGAAAGAGAGACTTTGAATAGGAAGGTGATCAGATTCCTTCTCCAAATTACCTCATCACGTTGTGCTGAAAATATCCAGGTTTGCCCTGAACTCAAACCATGCAGGGTAGGTCATGCAGTATCAATACTAAGGCCAACTTTATCTGTATCAGCTTGAGTACTCTGCACTGGACAGCATTGGTCTGAAGCTTCTTACTCCCCACACCAGCAAGGACCAATGGTAATATCACTGGACCAGTAAGCCAGAGGCCCAGGGTAATGCTTTGGGAGCCCCAATCCCACCAGGAAAACTGATGGAATTTTATTTCAGTTGCAACAGCTGAAGTTGATCTTTTCAAACCAGTAGTAGGGACCACGAAACTATCATTAATTTTGATAAAGGATCTGGTTCACTCGGGTCCTTTAAGGGAAGGATATCAGCTGTCCTTACCCAGTCTGGTCGACACACCTTTCCAGATCCACAGTGATTTGGCTGATTTCTAACTGCCCTGTGAAAAGCTAGTTCAGTTCAAGGGCAATGAGGAAAGGGCACCAAATACAGGCTTGCCAGCAATGCCCACAATCACAGGAAAGAATTGACCCAAAGCTCAATTTAATTTGCAAACGGGTCCATTCAAATAATTCTCAGGAATGTCTGGTCCATACAAACCTAACGAGTTGCGATTTCAGCACCACCTTTTAGTTCCCCATATGTGCTTGTGTTCATACATCTGCTTCTGTGTGCGGGTTTATCACATTACTGCACCTATCCCTCCGGTAGGATGTTACCGAATAATGTGTACATGGGAAATTTAACAGTAGTCGCATGACTCATGGGTGTGTGCGTGTGCTTATATGTGTGTGTGAGAGTGAGAGTGTGTGTGTGTATATGTATGTGACTCATGGGTGTGTGTGTGCATATATGTGTGTGTGTGTGTGCACACATATGCCCCGAGAAGGTGTTTAACCTCCGTTCTGTTTGTACGGAGCAGGATTGCTCGAGACCAAGATATTAAAATAAAAACTACTGATGGTTCAGGAGGAGAATTCGGACTCCTCACCTCATCATTCAAACGGCCCAGCGGTTTCCTCATCCAGATTCTGGCTGCCAACAGTTCATCCACACCATGGAAGACAGAACAGTACAGTACAGTCAGCCCTCGATGTTGTGCTAGCCTTTTATCCTACTCTAAGATCAGACTAGCCTACACACTCTTCATTACACTATCATCCACGGGGCTATCCAAGAGTCTCTTCAATGTATCTAACTGTGCTACCACCTCTGGCAGTGCATTCCCACCACACACTCTGTAAAGAACCAACCTTTGACATCTTCCCGAAACCTTCCTCCAATCACCTTAACATTATGCCCCCTTGTGACAGCCATTTCCACCCTGGTAAAAAGTCTCTGGCTATTCACTCTATCTAGGCCTCACATCATCTTGTACACCTCTATCAAGTCCCCTCTCATCCTTCTTCACTCCAATGAGAAAAGCCCGACCTCCCTCAACCTGTCTTCATAAGACCTGCCCTCCAGTCCAGGCAGCATCCTGGGAAATCTCCCCCGAACCCTCTCCAAAGCTTCCACATCCTCCCTGTAATGAGGCGACCAGTACTCAACACAATACTCCAAGTGTGGTCTAACCAGGGCTCTATAAAGCGGCAGCATAACCTCGCGGCTCTTAGACTCAATCCCCCTGCTAATGAAAGCCAACAAACCTATCAACTCAGGTGGCAACTTTGAGGGATCAGGCCCAAAGGGCTGAACGACCTCCTCGTGCTTCTATTTTCTTTCCAAATGTGAGGAAAGCAGAAAAAAACCATCCAGAAAGGAAGGCTGGAACTTGAAATGGTGTGTTCTGGGTGGAGCCCGTTAGCACGTTACTCCAGTGCACAAACAACAATTTTTAAAAAGTTAAATAACATTGTTCCTGATCTCCAGATACTGTTAAATGTTCGTTCTTTCGGTTAAAAACAAGACAATACGGTCAATTCTTGTGTATTTATTGCATTTACATTTGATACAACAAGGACACTTGGGTAATGGCCAAAATGGGCAACACAGTTTATCTAACGTGGTGAGCAATTTCTCACCAAAATGTAGGAGACTGTATCAAACAGTGATGTTGAAGACATTAATCTCCTAATTAATATCCCATGGCTCAGTGATAAGCGAGATGAGAAGTTAACATTTAGTCATTTCATGTAGTTTAATGAACATTTTAAATCTTTCTTGATGGTTTCCTGTGTTGACACTGTACCAGTTACAGTAAAACATGTACTTTCCCAATAATGCACTGCATTATTGTGCTGTACTGTTGTTTTCATGGCTGTGAAACTATATTGACATAACTAGATATTTTGATTAAACTTTAACTACACTTTAATAGGACATTCTAACAAACTTTATTCTGAGAAGTGAGTCAGGCTGTCCGTGAATAGCTGAATTTCCATTAATGAAGACTGAATAAAAACAGCAATATCCAAATGTACAATATAACCCTAGCAGTCAAACAGTTATCCTTGTTCCAGTTTATCTGCCCTGTTCCCATATCCTCATATTCCCATTTTCCTTCAATCACCGGCCTATCTCATGTTTTCACATTAACTCCAGGGTACATTCCACTGTCGCACGAACCTCAGTGTCAACAGGTTCCTGGATCGGGCGTTATTCAAATGCATTCAAATATTCACATCCAAAGTGAACAAAGGTTGACCCAGAACATGTACTGTGCTATTCTTCTGCACCTAAAACATAATTACTTTTCTTAATTTCTCTAACAGACAATATATATTTCCCATGAGATCTTGCAGTTTGTCCTGCCTGTTTTCTCAGTAATGTGGACTCTGTACGGCTGGCGCCCATGCTCTCCAATCACATGGAGTGTTTTCAGGTTAGTTGAAAACATTGCTAATTTTATTATCAATACAGGAACACCAATCCAACACACCCTCACTCATGGTTCTGCGTCTGATCATTGTAAATTAAACAGAATTCTACGTTTCTAAAAATTCTACCATTGCATGTCGCTGCGTGATTTCTTCATAATGTAATTGCAATCTTGAAAAATACCCTCCTGATGAAGATTTTCCTGCTCCTCGGATGCTGTCTGACCCGCTGTGCTTTTCCAGCACCACTCGAATCTTGACTCTGATCTCCAGCACCTGCAGTCCTCACTATCACCTAGGCAATCTAACATGGCCAATCCACCCTAAGCTGCACAACCCTGGGCACCACGGGGCAATCTAACATGGCCAATCCACCCTAAGCTGCACATCCCTGGGCACCACGGGGTTGGCCAATCCACCCTAAGCTGCACATCCCTGGGCACCACGGGGTAATCTAACATGGCCAATCCACTCTAAGCTGCACATCCCTGGGCACCACAGGGTAATCTAACATGGCCAATCCACCCTAAGCTGCACATCCCTGGGCACCACAGGGTAATCTAACATGGCCAATCCACTCTAAGCTGCACATCCCTGGGCACCACGGGGTAATCTAACATGGCCAATCCACCCTAAGATGCACATCCCTGGGCACCACATGATAATCTAACATAGCCAATCCACCCTAAACTGCACATCCCTGGGCACCACGGGGTAATCTAACATGGCCAATCCACCCTAAGATGCACATCCCTGGGCACCACAGGGTAATCTAACATAGCCAATCCACCCTAAGCTGCACATCCCTGGGCACCACGGGGTAATCTAACATGGCCAATCCACCCTAAGATGCACATCCCTGGGCACCACAGGGTAATCTAACATGGCCAATCCACCCTAAGATGCACATCCCTGGGCACCACGGGGTAATCTAACATGGCCAATCCACCCTAAACTGCACATCCCTGGGCACCACGGGGTAATCTAACATGGCCAATCCACCCTAAACTGCACATCCCTGGGCACCACGGGGTAATCTAACATGGCCAATCCACCCTAAACTGCACATCCCTGGGCACCACGGGGTAATCTAACATGGCCAATCCACCCTAAACTGCACATCCCTGGGCACCACGGGGTAATCTAACATGGCCAATCCACCCTAAACTGCACATCCCTGGGCACCACGGGGTAATCTAACATGGCCAATCCACCCTAAACTGCACATCCCTGGGCACCACGGGGTAATCTAACATGGCCAATCCACCCTAAACTGCACATCCCTGGGCACCACGGGGTAATCTAACATGGCCAATCCACCCTAAACTGCACATCCCTGGGCACCACGGGGTAATCTAACATGGCCAATCCACCCTAAACTGCACATCCCTGGGCACCACGGGGTAATCTAACATGGCCAATCCACCCTAAACTGCACATCCCTGGGCACCACGGGGTAATCTAACATGGCCAATCCACCCTAAGATGCACATCCCTGGGCACCACAGGGTAATCTAACATGGCCAATCCACCCTAAACTGCACATCCCTGGGCACCACGGGGTAATCTAACATGGCCAATCCACCCTAAACTGCACATCCCTGGGCACCACGGGGTAATCTAACATGGCCAATCCACCCTAAACTGCACATCCCTGGGCACCACGGGGTAATCTAACATGGCCAATCCACCCTAAACTGCACATCCCTGGGCACCACGGGGTAATCTAACATGGCCAATCCACCCTAAACTGCACATCCCTGGGCACCACGGGGTAATCTAACATGGCCAATCCACCCTAAACTGCACATCCCTGGGCACCACGGGGTAATCTAACATGGCCAATCCACCCTAAACTGCACATCCCTGGGCACCACGGGGTAATCTAACATGGCCAATCCACCCTAAACTGCACATCCCTGGGCACCACGGGGTAATCTAACATGGCCAATCCACCCTAAACTGCACATCCCTGGGCACCACGGGGTAATCTAACATGGCCAATCCACCCTAAACTGCACATCCCTGGGCACCACGGGGTAATCTAACATGGCCAATCCACCCTAAACTGCACATCCCTGGGCACCACGGGGTAATCTAACATGGCCAATCCACCCTAAACTGCACATCCCTGGGCACCACGGGGTAATCTAACATGGCCAATCCACCCTAAGATGCACATCCCTGGGCACCACAGGGTAATCTAACATGGCCAATCCACCCTAAACTGCACATCCCTGGGCACCACGGGGTAATCTAACATGGCCAATCCACCCTAAACTGCACATCCCTGGGCACCACGGGGTAATCTAACATGGCCAATCCACCCTAAACTGCACATCCCTGGGCACCACGGGGTAATCTAACATGGCCAATCCACCCTAAACTGCACATCCCTGGGCACCACGGGGTAATCTAACATGGCCAATCCACCCTAAACTGCACATCCCTGGGCACCACGGGGTAATCTAACATGGCCAATCCACCCTAAACTGCACATCCCTGGGCACCACGGGGTAATCTAACATGGCCAATCCACCCTAAACTGCACATCCCTGGGCACCACGGGGTAATCTAACATGGCCAATCCACCCTAAACTGCACATCCCTGGGCACCACGGGGTAATCTAACATGGCCAATCCACCCTAAACTGCACATCCCTGGGCACCACGGGGTAATCTAACATGGCCAATCCACCCTAAACTGCACATCCCTGGGCACCACGGGGTAATCTAACATGGCCAATCCACCCTAAACTGCACATCCCTGGGCACCACGGGGTAATCTAACATGGCCAATCCACCCTAAACTGCACATCCCTGGGCACCACGGGGTAATCTAACATGGCCAATCCACCCTAAGATGCACATCCCTGGGCACCACAGGGTAATCTAACATGGCCAATCCACCCTAAACTGCACATCCCTGGGCACCACGGGGTAATCTAACATGGCCAATCCACCCTAAACTGCACATCCCTGGGCACCACGGGGTAATCTAACATGGCCAATCCACCCTAAACTGCACATCCCTGGGCACCACGGGGTAATCTAACATGGCCAATCCACCCTAAACTGCACATCCCTGGGCACCACGGGGTAATCTAACATGGCCAATCCACCCTAAACTGCACATCCCTGGGCACCACGGGGTAATCTAACATGGCCAATCCACCCTAAACTGCACATCCCTGGGCACCACGGGGTAATCTAACATGGCCAATCCACCCTAAACTGCACATCCCTGGGCACCACGGGGTAATCTAACATGGCCAATCCACCCTAAACTGCACATCCCTGGGCACCACGGGGTAATCTAACATGGCCAATCCACCCTAAACTGCACATCCCTGGGCACCACGGGGTAATCTAACATGGCCAATCCACCCTAAACTGCACATCCCTGGGCACCACGGGGTAATCTAACATGGCCAATCCACCCTAAACTGCACATCCCTGGGCACCACGGGGTAATCTAACATGGCCAATCCACCCTAAACTGCACATCCCTGGGCACCACGGGGTAATCTAACATGGCCAATCCACCCTAAGATGCACATCCCTGGGCACCACAGGGTAATCTAACATGGCCAATCCACCCTAAACTGCACATCCCTGGGCACCACGGGGTAATCTAACATGGCCAATCCACCCTAAACTGCACATCCCTGGGCACCACGGGGTAATCTAACATGGCCAATCCACCCTAAACTGCACATCCCTGGGCACCACGGGGTAATCTAACATGGCCAATCCACCCTAAACTGCACATCCCTGGGCACCACGGGGTAATCTAACATGGCCAATCCACCCTAAACTGCACATCCCTGGGCACCACGGGGTAATCTAACATGGCCAATCCACCCTAAACTGCACATCCCTGGGCACCACGGGGTAATCTAACATGGCCAATCCACCCTAAACTGCACATCCCTGGGCACCACGGGGTAATCTAACATGGCCAATCCACCCTAAACTGCACATCCCTGGGCACCACGGGGTAATCTAACATGGCCAATCCACCCTAAACTGCACATCCCTGGGCACCACGGGGTAATCTAACATGGCCAATCCACCCTAAACTGCACATCCCTGGGCACCACGGGGTAATCTAACATGGCCAATCCACCCTAAACTGCACATCCCTGGGCACCACGGGGTAATCTAACATGGCCAATCCACCCTAAACTGCACATCCCTGGGCACCACGGGGTAATCTAACATGGCCAATCCACCCTAAGATGCACATCCCTGGGCACCACAGGGTAATCTAACATGGCCAATCCACCCTAAACTGCACATCCCTGGGCACCACGGGGTAATCTAACATGGCCAATCCACCCTAAACTGCACATCCCTGGGCACCACGGGGTAATCTAACATGGCCAATCCACCCTAAACTGCACATCCCTGGGCACCACGGGGTAATCTAACATGGCCAATCCACCCTAAACTGCACATCCCTGGGCACCACGGGGTAATCTAACATGGCCAATCCACCCTAAACTGCACATCCCTGGGCACCACGGGGTAATCTAACATGGCCAATCCACCCTAAACTGCACATCCCTGGGCACCACGGGGTAATCTAACATGGCCAATCCACCCTAAACTGCACATCCCTGGGCACCACGGGGTAATCTAACATGGCCAATCCACCCTAAACTGCACATCCCTGGGCACCACGGGGTAATCTAACATGGCCAATCCACCCTAAACTGCACATCCCTGGGCACCACGGGGTAATCTAACATGGCCAATCCACCCTAAACTGCACATCCCTGGGCACCACGGGGTAATCTAACATGGCCAATCCACCCTAAACTGCACATCCCTGGGCACCACGGGGTAATCTAACATGGCCAATCCACCCTAAACTGCACATCCCTGGGCACCACGGGGTAATCTAACATGGCCAATCCACCCTAAGATGCACATCCCTGGGCACCACAGGGTAATCTAACATGGCCAATCCACCCTAAACTGCACATCCCTGGGCACCACGGGGTAATCTAACATGGCCAATCCACCCTAAACTGCACATCCCTGGGCACCACGGGGTAATCTAACATGGCCAATCCACCCTAAACTGCACATCCCTGGGCACCACGGGGTAATCTAACATGGCCAATCCACCCTAAACTGCACATCCCTGGGCACCACGGGGTAATCTAACATGGCCAATCCACCCTAAACTGCACATCCCTGGGCACCACGGGGTAATCTAACATGGCCAATCCACCCTAAACTGCACATCCCTGGGCACCACGGGGTAATCTAACATGGCCAATCCACCCTAAACTGCACATCCCTGGGCACCACGGGGTAATCTAACATGGCCAATCCACCCTAAACTGCACATCCCTGGGCACCACGGGGTAATCTAACATGGCCAATCCACCCTAAACTGCACATCCCTGGGCACCACGGGGTAATCTAACATGGCCAATCCACCCTAAACTGCACATCCCTGGGCACCACGGGGTAATCTAACATGGCCAATCCACCCTAAACTGCACATCCCTGGGCACCACGGGGTAATCTAACATGGCCAATCCACCCTAAACTGCACATCCCTGGGCACCACGGGGTAATCTAACATGGCCAATCCACCCTAAGATGCACATCCCTGGGCACCACAGGGTAATCTAACATGGCCAATCCACCCTAAACTGCACATCCCTGGGCACCACGGGGTAATCTAACATGGCCAATCCACCCTAAACTGCACATCCCTGGGCACCACGGGGTAATCTAACATGGCCAATCCACCCTAAACTGCACATCCCTGGGCACCACGGGGTAATCTAACATGGCCAATCCACCCTAAACTGCACATCCCTGGGCACCACGGGGTAATCTAACATGGCCAATCCACCCTAAACTGCACATCCCTGGGCACCACGGGGTAATCTAACATGGCCAATCCACCCTAAACTGCACATCCCTGGGCACCACGGGGTAATCTAACATGGCCAATCCACCCTAAACTGCACATCCCTGGGCACCACGGGGTAATCTAACATGGCCAATCCACCCTAAACTGCACATCCCTGGGCACCACGGGGTAATCTAACATGGCCAATCCACCCTAAACTGCACATCCCTGGGCACCACGGGGTAATCTAACATGGCCAATCCACCCTAAACTGCACATCCCTGGGCACCACGGGGTAATCTAACATGGCCAATCCACCCTAAACTGCACATCCCTGGGCACCACGGGGTAATCTAACATGGCCAATCCACCCTAAACTGCACATCCCTGGGCACCACGGGGTAATCTAACATGGCCAATCCACCCTAAGATGCACATCCCTGGGCACCACAGGGTAATCTAACATGGCCAATCCACCCTAAACTGCACATCCCTGGGCACCACGGGGTAATCTAACATGGCCAATCCACCCTAAACTGCACATCCCTGGGCACCACGGGGTAATCTAACATGGCCAATCCACCCTAAACTGCACATCCCTGGGCACCACGGGGTAATCTAACATGGCCAATCCACCCTAAACTGCACATCCCTGGGCACCACGGGGTAATCTAACATGGCCAATCCACCCTAAACTGCACATCCCTGGGCACCACGGGGTAATCTAACATGGCCAATCCACCCTAAACTGCACATCCCTGGGCACCACGGGGTAATCTAACATGGCCAATCCACCCTAAACTGCACATCCCTGGGCACCACGGGGTAATCTAACATGGCCAATCCACCCTAAACTGCACATCCCTGGGCACCACGGGGTAATCTAACATGGCCAATCCACCCTAAACTGCACATCCCTGGGCACCACGGGGTAATCTAACATGGCCAATCCACCCTAAACTGCACATCCCTGGGCACCACGGGGTAATCTAACATGGCCAATCCACCCTAAACTGCACATCCCTGGGCACCACGGGGTAATCTAACATGGCCAATCCACTCCGGTGTGTGTTCTCTATTTCTGTGTTTTTAATGATTACAAAGGTGTCATCTACAAATCTGACCCAGAGTTTGGGTTGAATTTGCGGTAAGACTGTCTGTTCTAACCTTTGCATTACCGCTTCTGCTATGAGTCCAGAGATGGGCGAGCCCATAGGTGTGCCATTGATTTGTTCATATATTTGGTTGTTGAAGGGCCAAACTCAAACTCAAACCCAAACCCTCGATTCCTGGCAAATCTTTTCAGTACTCTTTCTAGTTTAATGATATCCTTTCGACAGGAGGGCTACCAGAATGGCACACAGGACTCCAAATGTGGCCTCACTGGAACAAGACATCCGTTTGCACAAAAACTCAATTATTCCCCAATGCTCAGACAACAGCACACCTTTGCCCCCCCCCCACCACCCTGTGAGGGCTAACACCAGAGAGAGGGAGGAAGAGACAGGGAACTAAAAACTCTTGTTGAGGAGAGAATGAACATCAGCATTGTTGGGAACTCAAACATCAGAGACTGCAGGTATAAAAATGAAGTTTATTTTGACCAAGAGTTGAGTTATCAAACATGCCCCAAGCAGCTGACAATGACAGTTCATTTCGTTTTTACATTCATTCAATGCACAGGTCATAATGAGGAAGAGAGCACCAGGAATAAAAATCAAATTGGAGAGAGATGATATTGCTATTTTTACGCAAGTGCATTTTCTGTACAAGCAAACGGCATACTCAACAGGTCAGGCAGAAACCCTGAACAGCACCTGCACCAGACTCCCTGGCAATGCCACCCCAACATCCGCCAGAGACTTTCAAAAAGGGAAAAAAAATATACTTGTGAAAAGGTTTCTCATTGCTGAAAGCCACCTTCTGCAGCACTGCTCCTCAGAAAGGCAGGGCGTAGGCCTTGATCTAAATTGGGGGTGTGGGGGGGGTTGTGCCAGTATTTGACCCAAAAGGCCAGCGGTACATACCATCACTGAATGAGGTAACCTCGAGAGACGGTGGGGGCGGGAAGAGGGGACAGGTTCAACCAACCGGTCTGAACCAGGGTTTGGCAGCATTGCAGCACGTGGGTGGGAGGGGAGGAGACCATAACCAGACCGGACACGACATTAATTATCAACGTTGAAAGGCAGCTTCTCTAACCCAACATAATAGTGTTCTCGCAAGTGAGGTGAGGAGTGAGACTTTGGCGTTACCTTGGCCCCAGTCACATGAGGACAGCACGTGAAAGGAAGGGCCAAATTCATTATCAGGCTGATCCCTTGCAGAGTCAACATGAGCCTAAGACGAGGTCACCCATTCCCTTTCTTTCTCCCCCCCACCTACCTTTTCACAGTGTTGCTGGAAAGACACGTTTTTAGCAAAGCTTTTCAACTCGCACAGTCACGAGGCCCACTTTATAAACTGAAAGCGAGGCCTGGCAGTTAACTGCCGGAACGTTCTCCGGGGTTGACGCCTCGACCGCAGCTCACTTGGCAAGCAGCCAGTGCACTTTCTTCTCAAACAGTATTAAAGACAGCAGCTATCTACTTCCTCCACCGCCCTTAAAATTGCCAGGTGTCCTGACGGCATGCAAGACGTACACGTCTTGACGAAGAGGAGGCTTCAAGCAGCACTCGAGGTTCTGGGAAAGTTAGCTTTAACCCTCGGCCGATCGAGAAGCCGATCTCAGTCGGACCCGGAACCCAGGGTAACACCTCCCTGGGTTGTGCAGACCTGCAACCCCCGAACTAAAAATACCACCCATCGTCCACGAGAAACAGAGGCGATTATCGGCAGTCGCGTACAGCAGCTCAGACATTTGGAAGCCTTCCTGACCAAATACTCGGTTGGTAAACTCAACCTGCAAAGCGCGTCTCGGGGATAAAAGGGGTCAGTCTCAGTGCTTTTCAGTGGAGCTGTCCCAGATTGGGTGGTTGCATTCTCTGGGCTGCCCCCGTAATACCTAGACCCTTGAACAAAATCTGCAACGAGAAAAAGAGCAATTCAAATATCAACTCTTCACACAACGATCCCAGGAACCTTTTTCCTTCTCTCCGCTGTCTCTTGGAACACGCGAACTCGATTCCACTAGCGTTTTCACACAAGGCCTCCGTGTGTTCGATGACGGACAGCTCCTTCTTTGGGGTCCCTTCCCAGAAAAGGGGCTTCCCCTCGGATCGAAAGCAGGAACGTGGTGAAAGCCGACTATTTCCGAAGAGGATGGGAGAAGTCGGGAGTCACAAGCGTTCCAAACTGGCCATCCAACCCAAGGTGATGGAGAGTGTTGCAGTGATTGATCCCAGTCGGTTCTGTGCACAGGCTTTACAAGATGTCGCCTCGCCTCCGTCAGTCTCGAACCCACAGTCACTTGCCTGGAATTAAAACCGGGGTTGCACACATCATGTTTGCGCTGTTACTTTCAGTGCAGGTGGACGTGGGTGCAGTGCGGGTTGGGTGCCAGGATCCCAACTTCAAGTTGACAAACCATTGGAGGCGTCGGAATCTCTCAGTCCGTGTCCGACAAACATTTGGAAAACAAACCTCGATGTTTCTCAAAAGTCAAAACCGTTGCACCGTGCCGCATCAGGTAATGCGGGGATTCTGTACCTACTTG
>NW_025208471.1:10519-14684 GCF_004010195.1 Chiloscyllium plagiosum | reverse complement strand
TTTGCTTCCAGACGTTCCAATGTATTGCACAAATAGAATAGCACTAACGTTTAAAGTAACATTTTTTTGGGTCTAACTCTGTTAAAGGAAATGCCAGTTTATTTATTTTTTAATTCACACCTCGCCAAATATTTCATAAGGTGCAGTGGAGCGGTCGTCAAACAGCTTCACCTGCAGAAATAGCATATGGTTGGTGTTACACGGCCCCAGTTGTTTGGTTTTCATTTAGTCTGATCATCCTGTTTTATTCAATGAAAGTATGACGTATTTTAGTGGCCAATAGAACTCTTTCAGGACTCCAGTGTCGACGGAGTGAGAATCAAAGCAATTGGGATACTGAGAATGGAAGGAAACTCATCATTTTACTTCTGTCTATGATAGTAAATGTAATATTGTCACTGGACTATAGGAGAAAGCAGAACAGCCAGAGAACGTACAAACGCCACAAACTCTGAGGCGAGAATCAAAATTACAGTCGTGCCCATAACTGCATTATTGCAACGTTATGTTCGACACTTCTTTTTTCCAAAATGTACATATACTCAATTTGCATCTTTTTGACTTAAGCGAAATTAATGTCAAAATAACAAAAACGAGTATTAACATAGCTCCATTGATGTACTTTCATGACTTTGCGTTTTGCTTACTATGAAACAACGTGGAATCTGGTGAACGTGCTAGTTCGCCTCCCTTATTGTTTTTTTTTCCCATTCATTCAGCAGACGAGGTTGTGGTTGATGAGGTCATCATTTATGGCCAATCTGTAACTGCCAAGAAGCGAGTTATGAATCAAGTGCATTGTAGTGGGTCTGTAAATACATGCATGCCAGGGCAGGTAAAGACAAATGTATCCCTCGCTAGAGACCATTCCTCACATAGACTTTTGTCCTGAATACTGATAATTGATTCATGAATATATTGAAAGCGTAATTCCAGATTTTTGAAATAAGTTATAACTTTCAAAAAAGGAATTCCAGCTTTGCGTCCTCAGAACGCTGCCTGCGTCTCTGGATTAGCTATCCAGCTGGATTACCGCCAGGCCATCGCCTCTCCCAAATCTCAGGTTATTGCTTCCTAATACTTGGATCTCTTCTTATACATGACAACACCAACAACTAAAGAGAAGCTTGTTCTCAGCTGTTCATTTAGCGTCATCTTCACCAATCCATTAAAATCTGCTGAAATTATTTTTAAAAAAATCTTTGTGACACCTTTCTGCCAACTTTACCTTTCACACTACAACGACAGCTCGCTTATGTTCCCAGAAATTATTCGTGATTAATGATTAATGATTTTGTTCAACTTCAATACAGTCAATAGATTTTCAAAGAACATTTACGGACATTTCCACAACTATTGCTTTTTTAAATATCTAGTGCTGCGATCACTTGCACTGACAGTGTCGAAATGGCAGAGATTCCACATTATTGCAAGAAAATAATACTTTATAAGCGAGCTTGCATATTATACTGAATGCCATCTAAATCGGAATAGGTTTGCAAAATCGAGATAAGATTCAATCTTAAAACTTGGTCATCGGTAATGAGAGTACTTCGTTTTTTAAAAGGCCCTTTGTTGGACAGCGATCTATTCTGATTAATGCATCGCGTTCTCATGTCACTATTTTCTTCATTATCATTAATTGGGTGAGATGAATGCGCATGAGTCGCAGAACATGACACTTCAAAACACAAGAAGCAAATAAAACTGCTGCAGAATAACATTTGGCCCTTCAAACCTTCGTGGATCCACGTCCACTCTCTAAATCTGTCGCCGATTTCCTAAGAGTCTGTGTCACATCGGTCCATGCCCAGTCATGCATCCATCCAGGTGCGTCTTGAATGACGCTATCTTGCCCGCCGCTGTCACTTCCACTGGCAACGCATTCCAGGCATCCATCACCTTCTGTGTATCGAAACTTACATGCATATCTCCCCTAAACGTTGCCCTTGTCACTTTGAACTCATGCCCCCCAGTAATTCAGCCCCCATTCTGAGAAAAATCTTCTTGCTATCCACCTTGTCCACAACTCTCGTTATTGTGTCGACCTCAATCAGTTCCCTCCTCAACCTTTGTCTTTCTAATCAAAATAATCCTAATCGACCCAATTTGTCTTCATAGCTGGCGACATCCGTATCAGGCAAATCCAGGAGAACGTCCTCTCTCCAAACATCCATATCATTTTGGTAATTTGGCAAGGAGAACTGTCTGCAATATTACAAATGTGATCGAACCAATGTCTGAAATAACTATAAGGTGACCTGTCAAATTCTGTACTCAGTGCCCCCATCTGATGAAGGTCTCATGGACCACTCTATTGACCTGTGTTGCCACCTTCAGGGAACAATGGAACTGAACACCCAGATCTCTCCTTACATCAATTTTCTCCAGGAGATTTCCATTTACTCTGCAGTTCGCTCCTGAACAGGATCTTCCAAAATGCATCACTTTGCATTTTCCCGAATTGAACTCTGTCTGCCAATTCCCTTCCCAACTGTCCAACCTAAATGCATTCGGCTGAATTCTTCGACGGTTCCCTTCATTATTTGCAGCTTCACCAATCTGCTTCATCTGCAATCTTGCCAGTCAGACCATCTATGCCTTCCTGCAAATCATGTATGTTTGTAGCACAAACACCACTAGTCATAGGTCTCCATTCTGAGAAGCTCCATTCTACTATTGCTCTTTGTTTCCTGTGGTCCAGCCAGTTCTTTTTAGATCTACGTTGTACCCCATGGGTACCATTCGACTTCAACTTCTCCAGGAGCCTTATATGGGGAACGTTTCAAACACCGTACAGACGTCAATTCGTATGATATATACAGCCATTCCCTCATCAAACACCTTTGTCAAATATCTATTCTATTAATGTTCTAAGACATAACCTTCCCTCCACAAAACCATTATGCTTATCACTGATAAGCAAATATTCATCCAGATGGGAGTCGATCCTATCCCTCAATCTTCTCCAGCAACCTTCCTACCGCAGATGTCACGCTCACCATTCTATAATTACGTGGATTAACCGTGCTACACTTACTAAACAAGTGGACAGCATTGGCAATTCTCCAGTCCTCCGGGACCTCGCCCATGGTAAAGGATGCTGCAAAGATATCTGTTGATGCCCCAGGTATTTCCTCTCTCGCTTCCCTCAGCAACGTGGGATAGATGCGATCCGGAGCTGGGGACTTGCCCATCTTAATGCCTTTTAGAATATCCAGCACTTTCTCCCTCCATAAGCTGACTTGAAGTAGAGTAATCAAACATCAGTTACCAATCTCAACATCCATTATGTCCCACCCCTCAGTGATTGCGAATGCAAAGTATTCGTTAAACATCTCAATCATTTTCTCTGGCTCCACACGTATCGTTCCGTTTTTGTCTTTGATTGGGCCAAACCCTTTCTCTAGTTTTCCTCTGGTTAATTGCATATGAATAAAACGTTTTGGGATTTTTCTCAACCCTATTTGATAAAGATATCTCTTACCCACTTTTAGTCCTCTTAATTCTATGTTTCAGATTTGTCCTGCATTCTCGATATTCTTCCAAAGCTTCGACTGTCTTCAGAATCTGCCTGCCTAGACCTTATGTATGCGTCCTTTTACTTGCAGCTGATTTTACACTTTAACCTATCTTCTTTGCTTTCCTAATTTTGATATTTCCATCCCTCATTTTCAAAAGAAAAATCCCTCCTGCACTCCAGTTAAACGCTCTTTAAAAGACTCCCTCATATCAAACGTGGATTTATCTTCAAACACCTGTTCCCAATATACTTTACGCAGCTCCTGCCGAATTTAGATATAGTTGACCTTTCCCTAATGTAGCAATCTTCCTTTCGGACCACAGTCGTCATTGTCCATGATGATTCTAAATTTTACGGAATTGTGAATACTATTCCCAAAGTAATCGCCATTTGAAACGTCAACCGACTTTTCCGAGCTCATTCCCCAACATCAGGTCCAGAATGGTCCCTTCCTATGTCGGACCACTTACAAAATGCCCGAGAAAGTATTCCTGGATTCTGCTAAATATGTTTACCTCCTTCTAGACCTCCTAGATGAACGGAATCCAAGTCAATACTGGGAAAAATAAAATAGTCCATCTGCACTGCACTTTTTTCTCCTGAATTTTTACATATATGTTGACATATTTAT
Organism: Chiloscyllium plagiosum; assembly: GCF_004010195.1. Classification (NCBI taxonomy): domain Eukaryota; kingdom Metazoa; phylum Chordata; class Chondrichthyes; order Orectolobiformes; family Hemiscylliidae; genus Chiloscyllium; species Chiloscyllium plagiosum. Next base: position 10,530 of record NW_025208471.1, on the reverse strand, counting down.
ACTACCATCTC
>NW_025208471.1:4356-8961 GCF_004010195.1 Chiloscyllium plagiosum | reverse complement strand
AACTCAATTTCTCCATTCCAGGTAACATCCAAGTGAACCATCTCTGTATGTCCTCCAAGATCACATATTAATTTCCCAGTCGCACTTCGATGTCCAGCAATACATGATTTTGGAGATTGAAGAGAGTTTATGGGTTACTGCGGATGATATCAACAATAAATGTTGTTGGTTGCGAATCCTATCAGATCTAATGGACCGGTTGGAGAGACAGTTAGAGGCAATGAGGAATTTGCAACAACAACCGTATGTGACAGATGACAGTTATAGGACGTGGGTATTCGTCTCAGATATAGTCACATAGATGGATTAACTCCAGGAAAGTTAAGACAGTTAGGCAGTTGTTGCAGAAATCTTCTGTGGCTGTCCCCATTTCATGCAAGTTCTGATTTGGTAAATGTAGGGTATGATCGATTCACAAGGAAACGTAGCACGAACACCCAAGTTTCTGGTATTGAGACTGGCTCTAATGCAACGAGGGGCACGTCAGGTTCCAAGAGACCAATTGTTTTAGGGGATTCTCTAGTCTGAGGTACAGACAGACGTTTCTGTTGCCAGCAGCATTAAATCAGAATGGTGTGTGGTATGCCTGGGGCCAGGATCAAGGATGTCTCAGAGAGGATGCAGAACGTTCTCAAAGGGGAGAATGGTCAGCAAAACGTCATTGTCCACAGTGGAACCAAGGAAGTAGGATGGGAAAAGGTTGAGATTCTGAAGGGAAATTACAGAGAGTTAGGCAGAACGTTTAGAAGGAGCATCTCGAGAGTAGAAATATATGGTTTACCCCGGTGCCACGGACGAGTGAGGGCAGGAATAGAAGGATAGAGCAGGTGAATTCCTGACTGAGGCGTTGCTGTAAGGGAGAAGGATTCACGCTTTTGCATCATTGTAATCTCGTTTGGGGAGGAAGTGACCTGGACAAGAAGGACGAAATGCACATAAATTGGAATGAGACTAATATACTGGAAGGGAGATTTGCTCGAGCTGCTATGGAGGATTTAAGTTAGTAAGGTGGGAGGGTGCGACCCAGGGAGATCTTGAGACTGGTCAAGTTGAGAACAGAAGCGAGTCAAACTGTCAGGGCATGGTTAAGAAGATGTGACTGGAATATCACAGCAGTTACAGAAAAATGGCTCAGGGTTGGGCAGGGACTGGCTGCGTCATGTTCCGAAATACAAATGCTGCACGAAGAATAGAAATGGAGGCCAGAGAGGAGATGGAGTTGCGCTTTTGATAAGGGAAAGCATTACAGCTGGAGTGAGGAAAGATCTTCCTGGGAAATATATCCAGTGAAGTTAATTGGGTGCAACTGAGGAAAAAGAGATGGACAATCACCTTTTTGGGTCTCTATTAAAGACCCGCTAATAGTCGGAGGGATATTGAGATAAAACTTGTAAGGAGATCTCAGCTTCTGTACGAATAATAGGGTGGTGATTGGTGGGTGGGGGGGGGGGTGGGGTTAACATTCCGAACATAGATTGGGACTGCATAAAAGTTTAGAGGGAGAGGAAGTTGTTAGGTGTTTACAAGAACATTTTCTGTATCAGTATGTGGACGTACCGACTGGAGAACGTGCAATACTTGAACGACATTTGGGAATTAAGGCAGAGCAGGTGACTGAGGTGTCAGTGGGGGAGCACATTGCTGCCAGCGACCATAATTTAATTAAATTTAAATTAGTGAAGTAAAGTGATAGACCAGATGTAAAAGTAAGTGTTCTAAATTGGAGAAAGGGTAATTTTGCCGGTATTAGCAATAACTTTCAAAGCTGATTGGGGCAGATGTTCGCTGATAAAGGGCCGGTTGGAAAATGGGAAGCCTTCAGAAATGAGATAACGAGAAGCCAGCGACTGTAAATATATCTCTTTGGGTGAAAGGAAAGGCTGCTAGATATACGTAATGCTGGATGACTAAAGAAGTTGAGGATTTGGCAAAGAAAATGACGGAAGCATATGTCAGATATAGACAGGAGAGATTTAGTTTCAGTTTGTGATCTTACTTAGATTTTAGATTATTTACAGTGTGCAAACAGGCCCTTCGGCCCAACAAGTCCACACCGCCCCGCCGAAGCGCAACCCACCCATACCCCTACATCTACCCCTTACCTAACACTACGGGCAATTTAGCATGGCCAATTCACCTGACCTGCACATCTTTGGTCTGTGGGAGGAAACCGGAGCATCCGGAGGAAACCCACGCAGACACGGGGAGAATGTGCAAACTGCACACAGTCAGTCGCCTGAGGCAGGGAATTGAACCCGGGTCTCTGGAGGTGTGAGGCAGCAGTGCTAACCACTGTGCCACTGTGCCACCGTGCCGCCCATTAACCCTTAGAAGAGTATGAAGGCAGTAGAAATATACTTAAGAGGGGAAAACAGGCTGGCAAAAATGGGATATGAGATTGCTTCGGCAAATAGAATTAAGAAGAATCCAAAGGAGTTTTACCAATACATTCAGAGCAAATGCGTTACTACGGAGAGTATAGGGCCCCTCAAAATCAGCAAGGCTGTCTTCGTGTGCAGCCGCTGAAAATGGGATAGATACGATCGAGTATTTTGCAAAAAAATGTTTACTGTAGTAAAGAATATGAAAAATATAGAATGTCGGGAAATAGATGGTGACACCTTGAAAAAATATCCATATTACAGTGGAGGATATGTTGGATGCCTTGAAACACATGAAGATGGATAAGTTCCCATAATCTGATCAGGTATGCCTTTGAACTCTGTGGGAAGCTAGAGAAGTGATGACTGGGCGGCTTGCTGAGATATTTGTGTCATCAATAGTCACAGGTGAGGTGCAGAAAGACTGGAGGTTGTCTAATGTGGTGCCAAAGTTTAAGAAGGGTGGTAAAGAGAAGCGAGGAATATAAAGGTCAATGAGCCTGACGTCGGTGGTGGGCAAGTTGTTGGAGGGAATCCGGAGAGACAGGATATACATGTATTTGGAAAAGCAATGACTGATTAGGGACAGTCAACATGGCTATGTGCGTGGGAAATCATGAGTCACAAAATTCATTGAGTTTTTCGAAGAAGTTACAATGAAGAGTGATGATGGCAGAACAGTAGATGTGATGTATGTGGGCTTCAGTAAGGCATTCGACTAGGTTCCCCATGGGAACCTGATTAGCATGGTTAGATTACATGGAAAACAGGGAGAACTAGCCATTTGGTACAGAACTGGCTCAAGAGTAGAAGACGGAGTGTGTTGATGGTGGGTTGCTTTTCCGACTGGAGACCTGTGACCAGTGGAGTGCCACAAGGAAGATACCTGTATTCCTCCAATTTTCCCAGCGTCCTGCCTTTCATTAAATTCCGCAAAATCTTTATTTCGTTAACAAGCTATAAAGCCATTTGCGATTGGCCTACCAATCTGATCAACACTTCTAAGCTACGCTTCGTACTTTCGCAGATGACACCAAAATACGTGGTGTTGTTTACAGTGAAGACTCTTATCTCTGATTACACCGGTACCTTGAGTCAGATTTGCCATTGGGTGAAGGAGTGGAAATGTGGAGCGTATCTTAATTACATGTAAGTTAATGCTTTTGGAAAGTCAAATCACCCAGACATATACAATTCCAAATCAAGGGATTTGCCCGATTCCCCTGCTCTTCGGATTCTGCCTGACGTGATGTGCTTTTCCATCATCACACTCTCGACCCAGATCTTCAGCATTTTCAGTCCACAGTTTTCTCTGTACACTTAATGGTAGGGACTGGGATGCGTTAATCTAAAAAGAGACCTTGAATTGCAGGTTCATAGTTCTTTGAAAGTGCAGTCGTAGGTTGACAGAATCATACACAAGGTGAAGTGCATCCCTGCTTTTATTTGGCAGTGCATTCAGTTGATGATTGTGTGCAACCATGTGTGCAAGACATTGGTTAGGCCACATTAAAATAGTGTGTGCGATTCTGATCTCTTTACTATCGAAAGGAAACCGTTGAACATGAAAGTTCAGAAAAGATTGCTTGGAATGCTGAATTTCGAGGTATCAAGCTCGCTGAAGCACAACAGGATGACGGGTGACCTTACAGAAATTTATAAAGTCATGAGGATCATTGGAAGGGTAAGTAACTAAGGTCTTCTTCCACTGTAGGAGTGTACAAAACCTGACAGCATACGTCTAGTGTGAGAGAAGAAAGAACTAAACAGAAAAGAAGTAATGTTTTCACCGAAATTGTGATGCACGTACAGAATGAACTGCCTGGGGAAGTACTGGACGCAGCTACAATTCCAATATCTGAAAATCACCTGGATGATTTTCATGAATAGGAAACGCTAACAGAGATATGGCCAAAATCTGGCAAATGGGAGGAGATCAGTTTAGGATATGTACTTGGCATGCCCATGTTGAGCCAAAGATGTGTGTCATGCTATTTAATTACTATGACTCTTTGATGGATTGACTCTCATGCTCTCTCCTTCTGGAAACCTGAGTGGATTTATTAATTTGAACTTATAACACGCCAGATAAATTCGAACATCAGAGAGAAATCCACTTGGTAGATTATATTTTTTAAATTTTTGCTCATCGTTTTATGCGTGGATTGCTGCTTAAACATATTAGCCAAATGCCGCGAATGCACTGTTCATTACAAAAAACAGA
>NW_025208471.1:0-3366 GCF_004010195.1 Chiloscyllium plagiosum | reverse complement strand
TGCAAATGTGTCTGTCTGTGTTGGGGGCATGAATGTCTGTGAAAGAATGTGTGCATGTGTAAAGGGTATACGTGAGTGAGAGACTTCAGTGTGGGTGTGAGTACAGGAGTGCAGCTGTGAGCGTATGAGAGAGGGCAGCGTGAGAGTGCGTGTCTGTAGAAAGAGGGAAGGAATGTCTGTGTGTGTGTTTCGTGCAATGCGGTCATCTGTAGTGTGACATGAACCTAGGGTCCCGATTGAGGCAATCCTCATCGGTACCGAACTTGGTTACTAGCCTTTCTCCATTGAAAGCAATGATTTGGCGATGCCGCTGTCAGTGAGACAGATTGTGTGTTTATGTGTGATTGTGAGTGTAAAGGCGTAAGAATCTGTGAGAGGGTGCGCGTTTGAGTGTGGGATCGTATCAGAGAAGGTCTGCGTGAGTGTGTGTGTCTGCAACTAGGTTGGAAATTGATTTTGCCTCAAATTGAAGAGGAAATCTTTCAGTCCAGTGTTGTAGAGTATGAAGTAAAAATAGGTTGAGGAGAAAGGGGTTGCTAATAGTTGTTGGTTTTATTATTCACTTTTGGGTTTACAGAAAATAAAAGTTATTTTTATTTAAGTTGTGCCGTTTTTTTCTCTTCAAATTTAACAGATTATGGTGCCAGGTGAGATTCTCTGTGTGTCTTTTTTAAAAATTGGCAGTGTGTTTTATAGTGTGGAGGTTCTCGCCTGTGATTTCGATACGATTAGGCAGATACATTATGAGATTTGGACAGGTTTCAATAGATTTGTGTATCGAGAAAATAACAGTAAATTAAAGCATTTGCCGGTTAGTGTCCTGGAACATTAAATAAAACATAGTTGGGACAATTTGTTTAATATTAGTTACTTATGGTTGGTTAAATTAAAAGTGAGAGTAATGTCTTTTATTATTCACTTTTGGGTTTACAGAAAATAAAAGTTATTTTTATTTAAGTTGTGCCGTTTTTTTCTCTTCAAATTTAACAGATTACGGTGCCAGGTGAGATTCTCTGTGTGTCGTTTTTAAAAATTGGCAGTGTGTTTTATACTGTGTAGGTTCTCGCCTGTGATTTCGATACGATTAGGCAGATCCATTATGAGATTTGGGCAGGTTTCAATAGATTTGTGTATCGAGAAAATAACAGCAAATTAAAGCATTTGCCGGTTAGTGTCCTGGATCATTAAATAAAACATAGTTGTGACAATTTGTTTAATTTTAGTTACTTATGGTTGGTTAAATTAAAAGTGAGAGTAATGTCTGTTAAAATTGGTAAAAAGTATCTGGGGTTTGAATATGATTCCAAGTTTGCAAAGAAAAGATAAAAAAAAAGTACTGTTGGAATTACAAACGGAGGTTAGAATTGTGTTTAACCAAGGACAAAAGTAAAGCTGAAATTGTCAGACAATTACTCAGGAGGGCAAAAAGGACAATGAGATAGCTTTGGCAAATAGAATTAAGGAGAATCCAAAGGGTTTTTACAGATATATTAAGGACAAGAGGGTAATAGGGAGAGAATAGGGCCCCTCGAAGATCAGCAAGGCGGCCTTTGTGTGGAACCACAGAAAATGGGGAAGATACTAAATGAATATTTTACATCAGTATTTACTGTGGAAAGGAATATGGAAGATATAGACTGTTGAGAAATAGATGGTGACATCTTGCAAAGTGTCCAGATTACAGAGGAGAAACAGCTGGATGTCTTAAAACGGTTAAAGGTGGATACATCCCCAGGACATGATCAGGTGTACCCGAGAGCTCTGTGGGAAGCTAGGGAAGTGATTGCGGGGCCTCTTGCTGAGATATTTTTATCATCGATAGTCGCAGGTGAGGTGCCGGAAGACAGAAGGTTGGCAAACGTGGTGCCAAAGTTTAGGCAGGGCGGTAAAGACAAGCCAGAGAACGAGAGAACGGTGAGCCTGACGTCGGTGGTGTATAGGTTGTTGGGGGGAATCCAGAGTGACAGAATGCACATGTATTTGGACAGGCAAGCACTGATTAGGGATATTCAACATGGCTTTGTGCGGGGGAAATTATGTCCCACAAACTTGGTTGAGTTTTTTGAAGTAACAAAGAAGATTGATGAGGGCAGAGCAGTAAATGTGATCCAAATGGACTTCAGTAAGGCGTTCGACAGGTTCCCCATGGGAGACTGATTAGCAAGGTTAGATCTCATGGAATACAGGGAGAACTAGCCATTTGCAAACAGAACTGGCTCAAAGTGTAGAAGACAGAGGGTGGTGGTGGAAGGTTGTTTTTCAGACTGGAGGCCTGTGGCCAGTAGAGTGCCACAAGGATCGGTGCAAGGCCCTCTACATTTGGTCATTTAGATAAATGATTTGGATGCGAACATAAGACGTACAGTTAGTAAGTTTGCAGATAACACCAAAATTGGTGGTGTAGTAGACAGCCAAGCGGGTTACCTCAGATTACAACAGGACCTGGACCAGATGGGCTAATGGGCTGAGAAGTGGCAGATGGAGTTTAATTCAGATTAAGGCGAGGTGCTGCATTTTGGGAAAGCAAATCTTAGCAGGACCTATGCACTTAATGTTCAGGTCCTAGGGAGCGTTGCTGAACAAAGAGACCTTGGAGTGCAGGTTCACAGCTTCTTGAAAGTGGAGTAGCAGGTAGATAGGATAGTGAAGAAGGGGTTTAGTATAATTTCCTTTTTTGGTCAGAGCATTGAGTACAGGAGTTGGGAGGTCATGTTACGGCTGTACAGGACATCAGTTCGGCCACTGTTGGAATATTGCGTGCAATTCTGGTCTCCTTCCTATCGGCAAGATGTTGAGAACCTTAAAAGGGTTCAGAAAATATTTACAAGGATGTTGCCAGGGTGGGAGGATCTGAGCTACAGGGAGAGGCTGAACAGGCTGGTGCTGTTTTCTCTGGAGCGTTGGAGGCTGAGGGGTCACCTGATGGAGGTTTACAAAATTATGAGGGGCATGGATGTGATATATAGACAATGTCTTTTCCCTGGGGTCGGGGAGTCCAGAACTATAGAGCACAGGAGAAAGATATAAAAGAAACCTAAGGGGCAAACTTTCACGCAGTGGGTGGTAAATGTAGGGAATAAGCTTCCAGAGGATGTGGTGGAGTCTGGTACAATTGCAAAATTTAAGAGGCATTGGATGGATATATGAATAGGAAGTGTTTGCAGGGATATGGGCTGGGTGCTGGCAGGTGGGTCTCGGTTGGGATATCTGGTCGTCATGGACAGGTTGGACCGAAGGGTCTGTTTCCATGCTGTACATCACTATGACTCTACTCAAATACTTCGGTGTCAGTGAAACAGACATGGGCAGTGTCCTTGAAAAAAGATTTAAATTACAATTGAGTAAAAGTTTGTTAGATGATAAAGA
>NW_025208470.1:0-14683 GCF_004010195.1 Chiloscyllium plagiosum | reverse complement strand
AATGGTAAGACAGACAATAATCTACTTATTTTCGCACTTCATTCGCTGCATCGTCTTGTGTGCATGTTTGCAACTTACAGCAATGAAACGGTAACTTCAACTAAAATAAAACACCCTTCCTCATCGAACTGAAAGACTGTGTAAAATTACTTAAGTAGAACGTCGATAATGTGAAATTCAATCATTTATATTCCAAATTGGTTTCTCTGTTGCAGTAGTCAGATGGTGGGACAGATGTTTGTGGTGGGATTGGAACAGTTAGCATTATTGGGTTCAAAAGATTGGATGGATGTGTAAGAAACCTTTAGAATTTTTACAGGATTTGATCGGGTAGACATAATAAAGACGCTCCCTATGCCTGGGAATGTAGAACCAGAATGCCATGTTCTCATAATAAGGGAAAGGTCATTTGGGACTGAGATGAGAATAAATTATGTCAGCCAGAGAATGACGAGTTTGTGGAATTCTCCACAACAGGAAACTGTTGCGATCAAAACACTGAATACATTCAAACATATGTAACTATTTCAACTGTAAAAAATAGCAAAACGTATTCTGATAATGCAGGATCACAGTACTGATTTGGATGAGCAGCTATGGAAGGCTACATGGCCCACTCCTGCTCCGATATATCTCCGAATTCTATGCTACCAATATACCGCACATTTTTTTATGTCTTGTGTAGTGTCTGTCACTCAAGCATAAGTAATTTCTTTTTTTTTGTGTTTCTCGAATAAAAATAAAATACTTAAAATAGAATTTGGAGTGAGTTCATTTGATTGCCTGATTTTTTGGTTACTCTCATTAAATATTAGTCGCACCGGGGCTTTCGTACGATATATAATATGTGGTTGCATGGAATACATGGCTGTTTTGGAGCAGTAGGATTCGTTGAATGAACTTAATCACAGCTTACTTGGAAAAATGGAGAACACGGTAATTTTACAGATAGAGTGCATTTACTACCCAATACTTGTAACTGTCGGCGTTATTGGTAAGGACTTTACTACAGTATTCGTTATTTAAGGTAATATTCAACTTGTTAGGTCATGTTTATGTTTATTTTTAATATTAAACATACTTACCAAACTGCATTATTTCCAAGTTAATCCTTTCTGCCAGAGTCTGGAAAAAAATGTTATCCTGCCGAATGAAATAATTACATTCATAAACATTCTAATTGATCTTGAATCCAAAACAAAACAATTCTTCTGAATTCATCTCTTTCTCGAATACAGAGGCATCTATTGGTTTTAAAAAAATGAATTTGATGCTAAATAACTTTTAGGGTGTCTTTTATTTTTTGGATGGAAATTCATGCCAATAGTTGATTATCTTTTTTTTTTGATAATGTTATTTTATATGTGGAGTGATTATGATGCACAAATGTACTTTCAATTCTTGGTGGCCCACTGAACCTGTTCTTATTTGGTGCAATGTTTGCTGTCTGCCGTCTGGGTACACTGAACAACATCTTTTTTAAAAAAATATTTTATTCTGTCAAACGAAAATGTGACAGAGATGAAGTTAAGTTCAGATGCATCGTGCAAACGATTTGAAGTTTCGTTTCCACTGGTGCAAATATTCATTCTGCATTTCATTTGTTGCTGCTTAGAATGTAGCTGCACAATATGACGGTGAGAAAAAACTTCCGATGATTTTGGCAAGATGTGTTATATAATATCTACGATTGATTGTGTACAGCATCTGGCATTTACCTTAATTTTTATCCTTGTTTAATAGTAGGCTCTGCTTTAAACATGGGCTGACCATAAAGATGCAGTTTTGTTTTTATTTTCATTCACTATAACTTTCTGTCCCTAAGTGCTTCTGCTGTCAATAAGGTGCAGATGACTTTCCTTGAGAAGGCAGGCTCAGTAAATATCATATCTTCTGTGTAACGGACAATAAGAAGTAATGAAAGTTAATTCTCTTCAGAGAATTATTTGGTAAATGTAGCCACGTGAGACCTAACATAAGCCTTGGAGAAAATCTCTGACTTTAGACCCTTTCAGACTTAAAACAATGAATTTAGATGCAATCATATTTTTATTCATCACCATCTCTGTTTTCCTCTTTTAGTTAAATTGCATTCAACAATTTTTTCTCTGCATGTAAAAGAGAATTAAACGAAATGTGCAGCAGCGTTGGTTTCTTCAGCAAGAACTATGGTACATCGCTATGTAGTTTTGGTTTTTCCCTTTCCTGCCAAATTAAAACTTATAAGAAAGTACACTTCCCATCAACACGACCAGAGAATGATTATTTTAATAAATAATGGAAACCAAGTGATATTCAATCCACCGCAGTAATGTTCATTTATGCACCGTCCTATCTTTTCCAGTCGATAAGTTTTAGTTTTGTCGACAAAAACGTTCTACACTTCTACAATTCATATGGATTATTAGATATACCCAGACCCATAACGCTTTTTATATGCTTCTATCCCAACTTTTTGTCTGTCACTCCTAAAACTGATTGGAAACATGTGATGTGCATAAATGTTGAACAGTAAACTGACAGATCCTGGTCAGTGTCACAACAGATACAGAACCTAAACATTGTGTTCCTTCTTACCTGTACCTTTCCAATGGGCGGCACGGTGGCACAGTGGTTAGCACTGCTGCCTCACAGCGACTGTCTGTTTGGAGTTTGTACATTCTCCCCGTGTCTGCGTGGGTTTCCTCCGGGTGCTACGGTTTACTCCCACAGTCCGAAAATGTGCAGGTTTAGTGTATTGAATGTGCTAAATTGCCCATAGTGTTAGGTGAAGGGGTAATTGTAGGGGAATGGTTCTGGGTGGGTTGCGTTTTGTCAGGTCGGTGTGGACTTGTTGGGCCGAAGGGCCTGTTTCGACACTGTAGGTAATGTTCGCCGAGCTGGGAATTTGTGTTGCAGCACAAATTCCCAGCTCAGCGAACACTCCATAACACCGAGCACCCAAGCTACAAACTTTGAACACAGTAAGTAATCTAATTATTCCTTGTTGCATCACGTCCTGCAAAATGATGTGCATTTGGCGAGGTAACTATTGTCCAAAGCCTGTATTTCACATTTTTTGCTCTCTATTTATCCCCCCATTGGTTCCCAGCTTCTATCCTCACATGAGAACCTTTATTCATAAGATTATTTTTCCTTCAGAAATGACTCAAAACTCTAGGAAACAGACTTGTGAATCTATAAGTGCTGACATATTCCCTTCCAAAAAATCAAGTAATGATAGATGTTAATGATTTATCTCATTCAATTGAGTTGAAGAGTATACCATGAAAACATAGTTCTGATTATTCTGTAGCATGTGTTGTGTTTTTGTAACCATATTCAATTGATGCTTTCCTTGTAGCAGCAGCCAAAATCAATGGAAGTATTGTGCTATGTTTCTTTCAGTTAACGTAGTGGCAATCGTAATTCTGTATCGGGGAAACTGTGGCCTGTCCAAATGCATCACGCGCTACTTATTGGCAATGGCAGCAACAGATCTAACACTGGTAATTTTCAATGTCCTACTGGACAGAATTAACAATATTCATTTTCCAGTTACATTTCTGTACATCACTCCTCTGTGTGCAGTTAGAATTGTTCTGTTTCTTATGGCCATGGACTGTTCTGTTTGGTTCACAGTTGCTTTCACATTTGATCGGTTTATAGCTATTTGTTGTCAGAAACTAAAGTCAAGATACTGCAACAAAAGAACGGCGACATTGGTTATAGGAGCTGTGAGCGTTGTGAGCTGTTTACGCTCAATTCCCTGGTACTTTGTATTTGTTCCTGCTTTTGTTTCGAATAATGTACCATGGTTTTGTATCTTAGCACCAGAATATTATACTGCATTCTTCTGGACTGTCTATGAGTGGATGCATAGTATTATTACACCTTTGCTTCCAATTATATTGATTCTGGTGTTCAACGTTCTCACTGCCAGGAATGTAATAGTCACCAATAGAGTCCGCCTGCGTCTTCAGGGCCATAAAAAAGAGACGGTAGAATTGATCTTGAAATTATAAACCGTAGAAAATCCTTAATTTTGCTCTTCACTTTATCTGCTAATTTCATATTGTTGTGGATGACAAATGTAGCACATTCTTTGGGCTGGCAAATTGTTAATTATAACTATGAAGACAAGACATATAATCATCCAATATTTATCCTTCAAGAATTTGGATTCATGCTGCGACTTCTGAGTTCTTGTACAAACACATGCATTTACGCACTGACCCAGACAAAGTTCAGGGAGGAATTAAAGAATGGACTCATGTATTCTATTGATGTACTTGTTAAATTATGTAAATAAACAAAATGATTTGATCTGAAATTGGAGCTCTTACTGTATGCCAGTAAAACGATCTTTTAATATTTTGTTCTGAAATGTTCACTGTGCATATCCACAGTTCCCTGGATGTGACAAGATAGAAAATGATTTTTAAGAAGGTCCATGAACAAATTGCTTTTATCAGCCGTGCCATAGATTATTAAAGCAGGCAGTTTACGTTGGAGATGAATTGGACTTTAGTTCAGCCACTGAAGTCTGGACAATTGTGTGCAACTGGGCGGCATGCATTGCAGATTCACTAGGGTGTTCTGAGGTCTCTGCAGTGTGGAAACATTCTCTTCGGCCCAACAAGTTCACACCTATTCACTATAGAGTAAATATAGAAACACACCCATTGCCATATTTTATTATCCCATATTTGCCAGTGCCTGATGCATCAAGCCTACATATCGCTGAACATTGTGGTCAATTTAGCATTGCCATTTCACCGAAACCGGCCATTTTTGGGATTGTGAGAAGAAACTGGAGCAAACACGGAGTGAATGTGCAAACTCCGCACAGAAAATCGATCAAGGCTGGAATCGAAACCGTGTAGCTAGCACTGTGAGGTAGTTATGCTATCGAAGTAGTCACCCTGCCACCCCATGTTGGGGAAGATGGAGAATATCAGCTTTAAAAGGAGATTGGATAAGCTCGGATTGTGTTTTTTATGACTAGACAAAATTGAGAGGGAACAGGTTTGTGAGGTGTAACATGATGAACGCCATGGACAGAGTGAATAGAAAGCAGCTGTTCTTTGTAGTCGTCTGGTCAATAACACGGGGGGCATGCATATAAGGAGAAAGTCAGATGTTTGGATGGGATTTGAGAAAGTAGGTGGTGCGCAAAACTCGCAATCCATAAAATATACTTGGGTCAGCTCTTAAAATTTCGTACCTTTCAAAGGAATGTGCCAAAAGGGAAATTGAATAAATGCCGATTTAGAGTTGTTATGCCGTTGCAGATTAAATGGGCCAAAACACTCCTTCTAACCCGGGTGGTTCTGTGATACTTCATCACGTTTGGAAAGATAATTTATGTAATAGTTATGTTGTATTACTCTCCGAATTGTCTTCGATTATTTAACTCTGTGACAGCATTCTTCAAATTTACAACAAGGGAATGGGAAAATAAGAGCTCGAAAGTTTCCCAGCTCTTGTCCTTGAGCGTGTTATAAGAATAATATAAAAATAATATGTGAAATTTGTTCACGGCCCTTACACAAGGCGTATTTGCTAAGTGTATTAGTCCCCTGCATGCAGAAGTTAAAAATAAAGATTTTTCTCTGCTCTTGCTAGCAGTTGAGTCGAGTCGATTTAATTTCGACGACACCACAAAGCATCACACTTTCATTAGCTCATGGATAACACTGCGAGCACATCTTTTTTGCCAGTGGAATACTTTCTCAGATGAAAGTTGTTTGGAACGCCATCGGGTATTTTACTGATCGTCCAGAATTGCGCAGTGTTGCCGTGTTCCTCTATGTATTTCTACACATGACGTTCTCTGCTCAGCAGCTGGCAGGTCACCCCAACCAGCGTGAGCTGGAACCTTGAAACTATTCTAAAAATCTCAGTCAGTGCTGACAGTTTATACTCTGCTCACCAAGATTTAATTGACGAGACTGATTTACGATTCTTCAAAAAAAGCCTTCAAGCTCTGGCTCCGGGATCTTAGACAGAGTGCAACCTGAACATTTATAACAGAATTTGTAGATGAAGGTGTAATAGACACTGTGTTGAGCATGGTATCTAGTGTATAGGATTACTTGGTAAAGACTCTGGTTTCTGAAAACATTAATGAATTAGTGAACAAATCAGTGGTCCAAAAGTTTCGAGTCATTGAGTCATCCAGCACAAAAGGAAAAACAATTTCGAACTAACCAGTCCTTGCCAAACGTGTTCCGAATCTAAACTAGTCCCAACTGCCTCCGCTTGGCCCATATCCCTTCAAATCTTTCTGACTCATGTGCTAATCCAAATGTTGGTTGAAACTTTGGAACTTCTTTCGCATCCATCACTTCCTTCAGACGTTCATTCCACACAGGAAACTCTCCCTTTGTAAAGCATGTTGTCAATTGTGTCGTTTTTAAATCTTACTCTTCTTATGTAAAAAAAGAGTGCAAAACTACACTTGAACTCTTGAAAAATGAATGAGTAGCCTGTGATTTCCAGGGGCAAAGCTATCTGACCTGGTCACGTGAATTAGCTGCATGCGCTGGTGATGTGGATGAGTTAGGGAAGTGAGTAGTTGTGTGATGCACATCGGAGTTTGCCTGATTGAAGGATGGAAAGGTATTGTTCTTGGAGGATCTGAGTGATTTTGAGTAATTGGAGATTCAAATGACATGCTGCATTAATTATCTCTGTGTAGGTAGGTCTAGTCATCCTTTAAAACTGATCATTGTGATAGATGTCTGTAGTCTGCTGAAGTCAAAGAGTCAACCCCACTATCAGGGTAAATGGACACTGCAGCTTTTCGGAGGAACACGTTGCAATCAATCTGTCATTGGGTCATCGAGTATTCATTCGTTCTCTTAGTGTAGCATTCATGTCAGGTTGACGAGATTTCAATTCTCACTCTGACAGAACATCAATCAGGTAGGCTGACGTTTGTATTTCTGGCAACAACAATTTAATAAATCCGATATAGACGTGTGCAATGTTTCCAATATAGAATTGCAATTACAGCTTATGCATTAACCGTAAGTCCATAATGGACATTTCAGTAAAATAAATGCTCACTGTCCCTTCACGGACAATCTAATCTATTCCTAGAGCTTTGGCTTCTTTTCAGATGTTTGACATATTGTTTAAATTTTATTGTACTCATTCTTTCGAAGTATGATTCTGAAGTTATTAACATTTCATTGCAACTGACGACACGACAGCTGATAAACAACAGATATCATAGAAGATTGAAGATGACAGCCATTTTGCCCCACCAAGAGAAAGTTAAAGCGTGACCTGGCAGACATGTTCTTGTTTCTAAAACGTGTTAATTGTTCAAGTATATATTGCAAGACTTCGTGACATGTCAAAATCTAAAGCAATAGACGTTCTTCCTATTTTCACGACAATGTGACTAATATTTCTGTGCAGTATATTCCATCCACTAATTGATAGCCAATTCAATGTATCTAGGCGAAAGTGAGGACTGCAGATGCTGGAGATTAGAGTCAAGTGTGTGGTGATGGATAAGAGCAGCAGGTCAGGTAGCATCCCAGGAGCAGAGAAATTGACGTTTCGGGCAAAAGGCCTTCAGCTCTTCATGAGACTGGGATCCTCGGGGATGTAGAGATAAATGGCAGGAGGAAAGGTACCTGAAATTGCAATGGGTGGGAGTACAGGTGATAGGTCGATGGTGATGGTGGAGTGGATAGGTGGGAACGAAGATGGACAGATGGGAGAGCTCATCAGGGCGGTGCTGAGCTGGAAGGTTGGAACTGGGATAAGGTGGGGAGAGGGAAAATGAGGAAACTGGTGAAATCCATATCGATGCCATGGGGTTGGAGGGTCCAGAGGTGGTAGATGAGGCTTTCTTTCTCCAGACTTCGCGTGGTAATGGATTGGCGATGCCCTCGGATGAGTGGGAAGGGGCGTTGACTTGTTCGGCCACGGTGTGGTGGGGTTGGCTGGTGTGGGTTTCCACAAGATGCTTGCTGAAGCGTTTTGCGAGTAGGCATCCTATCTCCTCAACGAAGAGCAGACCACATCAGAAGCAACTGACACAGTACATGATATGTATGCAAGTGCAGGTGAAGGTTTGATGGATGTGCAAGGCACCTTCAGAGCCTTGGGCGGATGTGAGTCGGGCAGTGTGGGCGCAGGTTGTGTAATTCCTGTGGTGGCAGGGGAAAGTGCTGGGCGTGTAGGATGACGTAGACCTGACATCGTAGTCCTGTAGGGAACTGTCTTTACAGGAAGTGAATGTGGTAGAGAGGGAAATATGTCTCTGGTGGTGCGGTCCGTTTGTAGGTGGCTGAAATGGCACAGAATAATGCGATGATATACGGATGTTGGTCGGGTGACTACGTAGGCTCAATTCTGTTATAAGAAATATTGATATGTTATCTCGTGTATCGAAAAATGGAGCAGTTGGGCAAATATCACTAAACTAATTGCCATTCGACAGAACCAACAGCCCTCAGCTAACGAGAGAAAAGTTGACTCTCACAATCAGCAGTGATTTAGAGAAAACACTATACACATAACAAAGACATAAGAATCGACGGGGGAAACTGGATTCATGACAGATCGACAAAGGTGACAAAGAACATTCCAGAAGACATGTAACCTGGTGGTAATTTTGAGAGAATAAATTTTGTTCGTTTTTGGTATATGAGTGGGATTTGCTTTTTTTACTGGAGCAGCATACCATTCCAAAATTGTTCTATCCGGGAATACTCAGCAGTTTGATGGTTTGTTAATACTTTAAATAATTCTGTCACTGTTACAGTTATATAACTGAATTGTTGCTTCTTTATTATCAATTGAGACTCACGGATTTATTTAATTTAATCACTTGCAAGTAAATTACTCCATTTTTGCAAACCCTTTTACAGATTATTGAACCAGGCGCTTCTCTTTGGTTGTTTTTGCTTTATTTGTCAGAGGGAGAGGTGTGAACCTCTAATTGATAACTCAACCTTCCTTGAGAAATATTTACGTCGCTCAAAAAAACTGAATCGCTTGAAAGAAACATTGCTGATATAACGTGACATAGTTATGAAATGACAATATGATATGGCAGGCCAACAATATTAATAGCCTGTGAAACCAATCTAAAACTCACCTAACCTACATTCCATTTTCATTGTTACGTTTATGCAATGACCATTTAAATGCACCTAAAGTTGCTGACTCTACTACTGTTGCAGGTAAAGCTTTCCACGCCCTTACTGCACTGACTGACGAAACTCCCTCTGACATCTGTCCAACAGCTATCACGGTTCAAATTAAATCTATGTCACCTCGTTCTAGCCATCATCATCTGAGGAAAAAAGAAGGCTCTCACTGTTCACCTGATCTAATCCTCTGATTATCGAATGTTTCTCAATTTAGTCAACTCTAAACTTTCTTGTCTCGAATGAAAACAATCTTAAATCCCTCAGCCTTTCCACTTAAGACGTTACTTCCTCGTCAGGCATCTTTTCCAAAGAATCCACACCCTTCATATAATGTGGTGAACAGAACTGTATTCAGAACTCCAGGGTTTTGCACAATTGCAAGGTCACCTCATAGCTCTGAAACTCAATCTCTATACCAATAAAAGATGACAAACTGCATGGCTTCACATCAACCCTTTCAAACTGGGTGGCAACTTAAAGGGATCTATATTTCTATGAACATCGAGATCCTTCTGTTCATCCACACCTCCAATAATTTCACCATTCGCCCAGTAAATTGCATCCCTGATGCTCCTTCAAAAGTGAAGCCTCTTACACTTTTCCGCATTAAACCCCATTGCCACCTCTCAGCCCAGCTCTGCAGCGTATCTGTGTCCGTCTGTAAACTATCCACAGCTGCAGCTATATTAGTGTCATTTACAAACTTTCTTATACATGCTCCTACGACTTCATCCAGACATTTTAACAAATGACACTCAACAGTGTCCCCAGAAGAGATCCTTGCAGTACACCCCAATCACTGAATACCAAGGTGAATATTTCGCATCAGTCACCAATTTCCGTCTTCTTCCAGCGAGCCAAGTTCTGATAAAAACCGCAAAATGAATGTCAATCCCATGTCTCCGTATTTACGGCAACATCCTAACGTGGAGAAACTTATCAAAAGCCTTACTGCAATCCATATACACCACATGAACCATTTCACTCTCATAGAACTGTTTGGTCATCTTTTCAGAGAACTCAAAAAGATTTTTGAGGCAGCACCTACCCTTCACAAAATCATATCGTCTCTCCTTAATCAGCGTATTCTTTTCTGTATGATTAAAAACCCTGTAAGTTAATACTCAACACAACAATTTACCCTCAACTGGAGTAAAGCTCACTGGACTCCAACTACGAGGTGGATCTCTAATTCCCTTCTTTAACAACGGGTCAACATATGCTATCCTCGAATCTTGTTGCACTATCCCAAAGACAACAACGACAGAAAGACCAAAACCAAGGGCACTGCAATCTCCTCCCTGGTTCTGCAGCAAATCCTTGGATAGACTCTATTCGGCCCAGAGGACATTTATATTTCACACTTTGCAGAATTGCTAAGACCTCCTCCTTGTTAAGCTCAATCATGTCTAATGTAGTTGCCCATATCCCAATATTCTCCTCGACGAGGTGGTCGTTTTCCTATGTGAATACTGAAGAAAAATATTCATGTATCAGTTCTATCTCCTGGACTTCACGCAACTGTTCCCGCTGCTCTCCTTGATTGGCCTTAATCTCAACTTTGTCAACATACCTACAAAAGTCTTAGGTTTTCCTTGATCCAACCTGCCAACGACTTCTCGTGTACCCTCTTGGCTCTTCTTAGTTCACTCTTTAGGTCTTTGCTGGCTAATGTCTTACCCTCAAGGGCCTGATCTGAGTCTTCACATCTGTTTCTTACATTTCCCTTCTGCTTTCTTTGACAAGTGATTCATTTCTTTAGTGAACCACGGCTCCCTCGTTCGACCAAAACCTCCTTGCCTGACAGTTGCATTCTTATCAAGGGTACGGCATAGCTGTACTTGAATAAGATCGCCAGTTCAAGTTTGCGCATCATCTGCAGTTTCCTTCCCCATCTGATGCATCCTCAATCTTGCCAAATCGCATCAGAATTGCTTTTCCCCAGCTAGAACTCATGACCTGTGGTTATAAAAAACCTTTGGCTTTTCATCGCTAAAGTAAACATAACAAACCTGTGGTCGGTATTACCAAAGTCATCACCTCCATCCAAAACAAAAACCTGGCCAGGTTAATTACCCAGTACCAAATCCAATGTGGCCTCTCCCATTTTTGGCCTGTCTGCATACTCTGTCAGGAAGCTGATACTGCACACGTGACAAAACTGTCCATCTAAAGTACTGGAACTAAAGCATTTCGAGTCAATATTGGGAAGGTTAAAGCCCCCATAACAACTACCCAGTTGTTCGAGCTCCTATCCAGAACCACCTTTGCTCTCCTTTCCTCTACTTCCCTGGAACCATTTGGAGGCCTGCAAAAACCCCGCAAAAGGGTGACTTCTCCTTTCTTGTTTCTAACCTCAGCCAATACTACCTCAGTCGTCGAGTCTTCAACGTCCTTTCCACCTCCGTAATACCTTCCTTGACTAACGAAGCCCCACTCCTCCCTCTTTTACCACATTCCCTCTTCTTCCTGAAGCAATACACCGCAAAATCTGCAGCAACCATGCCCAGTCGCTGTTGTGTCCATATCTCCGAAATGGCCACAACATCGAAGTCCCACGTACCAACCCTTGCCTCAAATTCATCCATTTTCTTCCGGATGCTCCTGCCATAGAAGTGGAAACTCTTCAAATTACATTTCTGCTGACCTGTGCACTCTTGCGACTATGAAAACGTATTTCTGACCTCACTACACTCAAACTCCTGGACATGGAGATTCAGTTTATGTTCCCATCTTCTGGCTCAATTAGTTTAAAAGATCCAGAAGGGCTACGTCGTTCCCCCCACCTCTCAGGATATTGGTACCTTTTTTTGGTTGATTTTTAGATCATCCTGTTTTTGAAGGTCTCAACTATCCCAGAATGAGAAGCAATTATCCCTTTCCTCCTGCTCCATCTCTGTTGTCATATGTTCAACTGGTCTCTCTCCCTATTCCACGCATCGTTGGCACATGGCACAGGTTACAAAACAGAGGTAACAACTCTGTTTGTTCTAGCTCTCAGCTTCTAGCCGAGCTCTTTGAATATTTGTCTTAAATCTCCATCCCTTTTCCTACCTACATCGTTGGTGCCTATGTGGACGACGTCTTGCGTCTGCTCTCCCTTCCCCTTAAGGATCCCAAAAACACGATCAGAGACATCGCGAACCCTGTCACCTGGGAGGAAACACACCGACCGTGAACCGCTGTCGTTCCCACCGAACCTCGTATCCGTCCCCAAACTATAAAATCACCATTGACTTACGCTCTGCTCCTCAAACCTTTCCCTTCTGAGCAACAGGAAGAGACTCTATGCCAGACATCTGGACAACATGGCTTACATCTGGTAAGGCATCACCCCAAACAGTATCCAAAACTGTATACTTATTAGTGAGAGCAACAGCCACATGGGATCTCTGCATTGTCTGCGTGTTACCTTTCTGTCCCCTGAATATACACCAGCTACCTTTTATTGTACCTGAATTGTGACTACCTTTCTTTAACTTCTCACAATTGTTCCCTCAGCTTCTCGAATGATCCAAAGTAGCTCCAGCCCAGCTCCATTTCCCTAACGATGATTTTGAAGAGCTGGAATTGTGTTCACTTCACTCAGATGAAGTCAGTTTGGATACGTGTACTGAATCTTCTCTCACACATTGTGCAGGAGGAACATTCAAATGTCTTAACCTTTATTCCACTTCTTCTAAGTTCGCGGATAGATTATTGACAAGTAAAAAAAAAGTGAATGCAAGCATAATTTAATCAAAATGTTGTAGCGCTGTGTAGCCATAGGTTCTGGACGTAATAGAATTTTACAGCATGGAGATGGGGCCTTCTTTTCAAACTGCGTCATGCTGGCAATAATGTCCATTCACAGTAACCCCATTTCTCTTCACATGGCGAATATGTTTCTAAACCGCTCCTACCGACGTATTTAACTAAATGTCTTTAAAAACTTGTTAATGTAACTACCTCAAAGACTTCCACGTGCTGCTCAGATCATATGCGTCTCAGCACCAGTATAAAGAGTTGCTGCAAACATTTTCTTTCATTCTAACTCTCCTTCCCTTAAATTGATCTTGTCTTGTTCTCGATTCCCCAATCCTGGGAAACAGAGTGAGTGCATTCATCTATCCATGCATCTTATAGAATCATGGAGGCATTGAGATGTACAGCACAGAAACAGACCCTTCGACCAACTCGTCATGCCGAACAGATACCCCTAACCTAATGCAGTCCCAATTGCCATCACTTGACCCATATCCCTCTAAAGCCCTCTTAATTCTCTACCCATCCAAATGCCTTTGGAATGCTTCAATTGCAACAGCGTTCACCACTTCTTCTGGCAGCTCGTTCCTTCATGATCTTATATATGTGCATGAGATCCCACCTCAGCATCCTACAGTGTAAAGAAAAAAAATTCATTGCTTGTCCAACCTCTCACTCTCCGTCCGACCCTTATGTTTGGCAACATCCTTGTAAATTTCCTTTGTACTCGTTCCAGTTGAATAACATCCTTCATATAACAACAACTTTCCAATTGCTGCCTTACCAAACTCGAGCACAAATGCAACATAACTTTCCAGCTTCGAAAATCATTGCGCTGACTGATGAGGACCATTGTGCCAAACGTGTCGTTCATCTCCCAGTCTATCTGTAATTCCACATTGAGAGAACAATGCATCTGATCTCCGTGACCCTACTATAGCACGACAATCCTTAAGGCCCTACTATTCTGAACATCATTTGACTTTCCAAAATGCAAGAACTCAGCCCAAGTCTCAATTTTGTTGCGGTACTGCTGCAATTTCTTATAACATTCCTCGCTTTACATGGTGCAGCCTATTTTGATGTCATCTGCAAACTTCCTAAACTTGCCTTGAACATTCTCAGCCAGATCGTTGATATAGATAACAAACAGCAATGGGCCTATCCCAACCCCTCAGACACTCTGCCAGTCACAGGTATCCAAACCAACAGGCATTCTTCCACTAATACCCTTTGCTTCCTCCCATCAAGTCAGTTGTATATCCAATTTGACTACTCTGCCTCGATTCAAGAGCTCCAAACATCTAGAGCAGTAAGCTATAAGGAACTTTGTCGAAGACCTCACTGAAATTCAAAAAGATGACTCGACTGAGCTGCCCTCATCAACATTTCTTATCACTTCATCAAAGAACATTAACAAATTTGTGAGGCATGACCTTTCACAAATGCATGTATATTATTGCTCAGATTCTTTTCTAGTAGCTTGTCTGTCACAAATGTTAGGCTTACTCAGGATAGTGTTTTTGCTGTTTTTTTTTAGTAAGGGCACAACAGTCTTCTGGGAACTCATTCGTGACGAATGATGTTGCAAAAATATTAGCCAGTTATCCCAGGTGTTTTTTTTTTTAACTCTTTCCGTGATTTTTATTCATGGCTAGAATTGCCTCATATCAGGCAACATTCATAAACCTTTTCTGTAACGGCTCCAAAGTACATACTCACACCGTAAGGCAGACCCTCTCTCATACACACGCTGTCTTTCATACACAGACACATGCATC
>NW_025208469.1:5364-14682 GCF_004010195.1 Chiloscyllium plagiosum | reverse complement strand
CAGAGGATAACTAAAAAGGAAATATGCAAATAACAAATAAGTTACGAAGGTAAACTGGCCAAAAATATAAAGGAGGATATTAAAGGCTTTTTTAGGGATGTGAAAAGAAAAAAAAATGGTTAAGACTAAAATTGGGCCCTTGAAGATAGAAACGGGTGAATTTATTATGGGGAACAAAGAAATGGCAGAAGAGTTGAATTGGTACTTTAGATCTGTCTTCACTGAGGAAGAGCTGGAAATGTGTTGCTGGAAAAGCGCAGCAGGTCAGGCAGCATCCAGGGAACAGGAGAATCGACGTTTCGGGCATAAGCCCTTCTTCATTTTTCTCTCCTGGCCTCGAACATTTTGGATCTTCACATTGCAGCTTTTCAAGCAAAAGTTCCTTGGGATAAAAGAGATAAAAGATTAGTTGAACCCACAGTGTGCAGCCTGTTGACCAGGCCTCAGGCCCATGTTCCCCGTCTGGAAGTTTTTCTCTCCTGGCCTCGAACATTTTGGATGTTCACATTGCAGCTTTTCAAGCAAAAGTTCTTCAGGATAAAAGAGAGAAAAGATTAGTTGAAAGGGGGAGCGAGAGCATTTTGAAGGCAAGTTACACAGCAAGATCCCAGGTTTACAAGCACCCCCTGCCCGTCCCCAATGTATTAGTGTATCTGACACACTCAGCAGTTAGGATGGAACATGGTGTGGGAGAAGATCTTACCAGGGATTGGAGGAGGATAGTGAGGGAAAGGCATCAGATTATTACACTCTGCAGTGACCTGGGATCAATTGTCTTTTACTGAAAACAGTCCCCAGCTTGTATGTGCCTGTAGCTCCCTCCAGCTGAAACCCTCATTACCCTCTATCCTGTCTCCTGTCTCTGAGCCAATGCTGTATTCATTCTGGTACTGAACCTTCAGTCCCTTCAGACACAGCAAGATCCCGCAAGCAGCAGTGTGACCACAGACAGATTGTGTGTTTCACTGACGCTGGTTGAGAGTTCAATTTTGGCTTCAGGATGACAAAGATCCTGCTGTTTAACCAATTCAAACCACTTCCCACTTTTTTTACTTCTCTACGCACTCGCTTGCACTCTCTCTCTCTCCACCCTCCCCTTCTCCATCCCTAATCTTTTTCCCTTTCTCTGATTTAACCTTGTACATGGTCGTCTTTATCTTACCTTTTAAAAGATTGCAACCTTTATATTTGATAAACAATTTCCCATCAGTCTCTGTGCCAGCAATGCTGTGGGCCATTGACGCACAGAGAGATCCCACAGGGTACTCCCTTCCTGCTCTAGAATGTGCTCCAAACCCACTTTTCTCTTCAAAACGAGACTATGAATTTCTTTAGGACTCCTTTTTTTCAGAAAATTCACCCCCTCCATCCCAGGATTTAATTTTGTGGATGGTACTTTCTAGAAAGAAGTGTTTGGAGCTGGCCAGTGATGAGATATTGGAGAGCCCCATTCTCTCTCCCCAACTCCCCCAGATCCTGTCTCCCTTTCCCAGCCCAGCTACAAAGACACATCTTATCCCTCTATCCCTCCCTCCTTCCCACACACATTCTCTGTCTTTGTCTGCATCTTGTGTTTTTTACCCCTTTGTCTCAAAAATCACTTTGTGCTATAAAATATTTCCATCTCCCCCACTTCAAATATCCACGAGTCACATTGCTGTGTGTGGGACGGTTTTATTTGTTTAAAATATCAATAAAAGAAGCTGGAGAGGGTGTGAGAGAGGGGGGACAGAGAGAGAGGGGACAGAGTGAGAGAGAGAGATTCCCTCCCAGATACTCAGTGATTGGGCCAACCTGGGCCTTATTTATGTGATTATCACATTTGGTCACCCTTGCTGCAATGTAGGCCACTCTTCGGGTGGCTTGAGACACAGCAAGATCCCACAAGTAGTATTACTCTGATATTAGAACAAGTCTTTGGATTGAGTTTCTCATTTAAGGTTTTAATTCCCTCCTTGGGGAAGTCCTGTCTGTCAGACACTCACTGGGGATTGACGTATTTGTGTCAATTCAAAGGGCCCTGATTATTTTAACCCCAGGCTTCAAACCAGTTTTAAAAATGACAGGGCCGTAATCTGACAGGAACCAGTTACCCAGAGGCCACTGAAACCCAGGGTCACCCAGAGGAGATTAAACCTCGGGGTAAATAAACACATAACTCACGTGGGCCCCCACGGCGTGCAGCTTGTCGACCAGGCCTCAGGACTCAGGACCGTGTCCCCTCTAGAGAAAGCTCTCCAGAGGTCTCCTGATCCTAAAGTTTCTCTCTTTGAATCTTCAAGGGGCCCGTGGGAGGAAAGAGACAGCATTAGTTTAAAGGCAAAGGAGGAAAATCATTACAGAGAGATAGCACAGCAAGATCCCAGGTTTTCCCCTCTCAGTGACACAGACAATCTCTCAGCAACATCCAAACACAAACATATTGGGCGATGAGCACGGTTTTCATGTCACAGCCTTGGAAAAACTTTGAAATGACGGGTCAGTTGATTAAAACACTCACTGCCTGCAATGGGAGAATTGTGGAAAATTGTGCACAGCAAGATCCCACATGCAACAATGCAGCAGCTAATTACTCTGATCATTTTCCCCTTCTGTGATGCTGCTTCAGTTTAATTATTTCCTGTCACTCCAGAAACAAACATTGCAGCGATTTCACAAACTCAAAATGCCACTCACTGGGGACTGATGTGTTTGTGTCAATTCCCAGGTCCCCACTTACTTTTGCCCTAGGCTTCAAACCTGTTTTAGATTAGATTAGACTAGATTCCCGACAGTGTGGAAACAGGCCCTTCGTGCCTACTAGTCTACATCTACACTCCAAAGAGTAACCCACCCAGACCCTTTTCCCTGAACTAATGCACCTAACACTACAGGCCATTTAGCATGGCCAATTTACAGAACCTGGACACCTTTGGTCTGTGGGAAGAAACCAGAGCACCCGGAGGAAACCTACACAGACACGGGGAGAAAGTGCAAACTCTGCACAGACAGTCGACCGAGGCTGGAATCGAACCCGGGTCCTTGATGCTGTCAGGCAGCAGTGCTAACCACTGAGCCACTGCCGACAAGAGCCGATTAGCCAGAGGCCCCTAAAACCAAGGAACGCTAGTGGAGATTAAATCTTAGGGTAAATGAACACACAATTCATGTCGGCCCCCATGGGATGCAGCCTGTCCACCAGGCCTCAGGCCTCAGAACCACGTCCCACTCTGGAGCTTGGCCAAGGCTTTCCTCAGCCTGAACATTTTGGATCTTCACGTTGCAGCTTTCCCAACAAAAGTTCCTTGGGATAAAAGAAGAAAAGATTAGTTGAAAGGTGGAGTAGGAGCATTTTGTAGGCAAGTGACACAGCAGGATCCCAGGTTTAAAAGCATCCCCCGCCCATCCCCAATGTATCAATGCCAGTAGTTAGGATGGAACATGGTGTGGGAGCAGATCTTCCCAGGAATTGGAGGGGGATAGTGAGGGAAAGGCATCAGATTATTACACTCTGCAGTGACCTGGGATCAATTGCCTTTTACTGAAAACAGTTCCCAGCTTGTATGTGCCTGTAGCTCCCTCCAGTCTGAAACCCTCATTACCCTCTATCCTGTCTCCTGTCCCTGAACCAATGGTGTATTCATTCTGTTACTGACTCTTCAGTCCCACGGGCACCAATTTTTCTCATAATTTCACTTGGAGACTTTCTCTCATCCGCGTGAAGGAACTGGACCCTGACAATTCCATTTACACTGTCTCCCATCAATCTTCATAGGATCCATATCGCAGAGGTTAGACAGTGTTCCCAGCAAACACTCCCAGGGCAGAGGGAGCACAGGGTTCCATACAGCGTAAAGCTCCCATTAAACTGTCCCCATTTAAATATGCAGGACAGGTCGGGAATGGGGTTAGATATAAAGTAAACCTCCCTCTCCACTGCAGCTTTTCAAATTCCCAGGCTATATTCAGCGTGGTGTTAGATATTGATTAAATCTCCCACTTTCCCCATCCTGTTCACATCAAACTCAATCAGGGTAACTCCATCACTGGGTTAGATACAAAGTATGTGTCCCTCTACACTTTATCCAGCTGAATCTCCCAGAGTCTGGGGAGAATGGAGTTAGACACAGAGTAAAGATCTCTCTACACTGTCCCCATCGAGTTCTCCCAGGACAGGTACAAACTTCCCAGCCTCTCTCTGTCCTCTTGGCATTTTCCTGTCCCACGTCACTTTGTGTTATCAGCAAACGGAACAGAGGATCCCATTATCTCAGTCATTCATACAGATAATGTCCAGTGTTCTGTGGGGAACAGAGAATGATCCACTCCCATCTGCTGCTGTACAGCTCATGTCTGTCTCAGAGTCAGCTCTGAAACATCTCCAGGTCACTCCCATCCTGTCTCTGGGGGTCTCTGGATTCCTTGTGACCAGCTGAGTTAGTCTTCGAGTTAATATCATCAGAATAGGCACCTATACAAAGCATTGGTCAGATTACATTTGGAATATTGTGTTCAGTTCTGGGCAACTCATTGAAGGAAGGGCGTTAAAGCCCTGGACAGAGTTCAAAAGGACATTTACAAGACTGACATTAGGAATGAAGTATTTTAGATACAAGGAACGATGAGAGAGATTGGGTTTGTTCTCCTTGGGGCAGAGAGATTAAGAGGTGACCTTATGGAGGAGTTCAAAATGTAAAACAATTTTGAAAGGGTAAAGAATGATATTCTATTTCCACTAATTAGTATGTGAAACACAAGGGATCCAATAAAGAGACCCTGGAGTGCAGGTTCAAAGTTCCTTCAAAGGTATGCAGGATAGTCTTTGTCTTAAAATCACAGTTACTCTGTTTTCTGATTTGCAACTGATTTCACAACTTCGCACATTCGACTTTCAATGCTCCCTCTGTCCCCTCACCTTATATTGGCTGGTATCCCTTTTAGACTGTCCTTCAGCTCCTCAGTGCCATCCCAGCCTCTGGAACCAGGGAGGCAGTATACTACCTGGTGTCACATCCCCACCCTCACACACACACACATCTGCCTGGTTCCCTTACAATGCAATACCCCAATCACTGTCGCTCTCCATCTTTGGTCATTTTCTGCATGAATTAAAGTGGGTTAGATTAGCGGAAGGTTCCTTTAGACTGGGGAAATAACTAATCTAACTCTTTTACTGAAAAAGGGATGGAGGCAGAAAGCAGGAAATGACAGGACCAGTTCAATCGACTTCTGACCAAGTCATCATGTTAAATGTTTTCATCTTTCTGTGGTTCCTAACAGTTACACATGTCCTGAATTATAGTACTGAAGTAACTCATGTTGGTATTTCAGGGGGAGGGTGTGCTGCCTTGTTACTGGATGATGAAAGAAGAATAAAGGACCCAGTTGGACATTTCTCTAAAAACACTCAGTTTCATTCACATACAGTGGCTGCTGATTCCTCCTCCTAGCCGCTAGACGGAGCCACTCCAGTCTTTCGGGATCTCAACCATGGCGACTGATGATGGAAATCTATCAGCCAGGACTCCCTCCAATTTCTTCTCCAGCCTCTTACAGGAAGTTGCCTCAAACATTTGAGGAACAGCTCAATCTAGCCATCTCCCCCCCCCCTACAAGACTGACATTAGGAATGAAGGATTTTAGATACAAGGAACGATTAGAGAGATTGGGTTTGTTCTCCTTGGAGCAGAGAGATTAAGAGGTGACCTTATGGAGGAGTTCAAAATGTAAAACAATTTTGAAAGGGAAAAGAATGATATTCTATTTCCACTAGTTAGTATGTGAGACACGAGGGATCCAATAAAGAGCCCCTGGAGTGCAGGTTCATAGTTCCTTCAAAGCTATGCAGGATACTCTTTGTCTTTAAATGACACAGTTACTCTGTTTCCTGATTTGCAACTGATTTCACAACTTTCGACTTTCAATGCTCCCTCTGTCCCCTCACCTTATATTGTCTGGTATCCCTTTTAGACTGTCCTTCAGCCCCTCAGTGGCATCCCAGCCTCTGGAATCAGGAAGGCAGTGTACTACCTGGTGTCAAATCCCCACCCTCACACACACACACATCTGCCTGGTTCCCTTACAATGCAATACCCCAATCACTGTCGCTCTCCCTCTTCGGTCATTTTCTGCATGAATTAAAGTGGGTTAGATTAGCGGAAGGTTCCTTTAGAATGGGGAAATAACTAATCTAACTCCTTTACTGAAAAGGGGAGGGAGGCAGAAAGCAGGAAATGACAGGGCCAGTTCAATTGACTTCTGACCAAGTCATCATGTTAAACGTTTTCATCTTTCTGTGGTTCCTAACACTTACACATGTCCTGTATTATAGTACTGAAGTAACTCATGTTGGTATTTCAGGGGGAGGGTGTGCTGCCTTGTTACTGAATGATGAAAGAAGAATAAAGGACCCAGTGGGACATTTCTCGAAAAACAATCAGTTTCATTCACAGACAGTGGCTGCTGATTCCTCCTCCTGGCCGCTAGAGGGAGCCACTCCAGTCTTCTGGGATCTCACCCGTGGCGACTGATGATGGAAATCTATCAGCCAGGGCTCCCTCCAATTTCTTCTCCAGCCTCTTGCAGGAAGGTGTCTCAAACATTTGAGGAACAGCTCAATCTAGCCATCTCCCCCCATCACTATCCAGTAAATCAATAAGTGGCTTTCTCTGCTAAGTAGAATGCTGCCTACCCACTGCTGGCTACGCCCAATGGGGATGAATAAGGTGTTAGTTGAACATTAATCTTCCAAGGATCTCAGTTTGGGGTGGGCAAGAAGAGTGTCCACCGATCTCCCACAATGCAATGCATCTTGTGGAGTGGGAACTTGTCAGAGATTTCACCTGCTACTCTCCTGCCTGATCATTCCTCAGTGTCCCCCAGCCTCTGTCCCCCCCATCCCCAAATCCAAACCAATTCCATGTTGGGTTTTCAGAGAGGTTTCAGAATTTGCCTTCATTGGTGTTGAGGTGACTGTATTAGGTGCAGTTGATGGCAACCAGGAGAGTGGCTGGAGATTGATACATATCCGATGTGATATATCATTCTTCCCTTTGTATGTTGTTCATGTTCCTGTTGAGAACTGGTCACTGATCCCACAGATTGGCTGCTGGGAGACACATGCCCCTTGGCCTGCTTTGTTCACTCCCCTACCATTTGGCATCTTTTAAGAAACACAGAAATTTATGATGTTAAAAAGAAAATGTTATGTTGAACAAAATTTTGGCTGCCTAAAAACCATAATGTTCTCAGTTATTTTACTGCAGCATTATGGGAACTTAAAAGTACAGAGGAGGACCCTTAGCCTTTTGTGCTTTGAAACAGCAGACATGTTGAGTCCCCCATCTCCAATTGAAACCTGCAAGTTTCTTATCCTGGAAGGAATATATTTTCTCTTGATTCTCATTATCTCATTTCTGAAGGCTTCCCATTTTCCCACAATCTGCTCACAATCAACATTTAAAAGTTCTTGCCTAATACCATTAGAATTGATCTTTCTCTAATTTAGAACTTCAACTTTTAGATCTGGTCTACCCTTTTCCATCACTATTTTAAAACTAATAGGGTATTCCATTCTGCAGTAAATTTCAGTATAAGGTGGAGATCATAGAGCTTTATAAAGAAATTCTTTAATGCAGATTCGAATATCGCAGACATATCATCCACATGTTGGAAATATGCAGGGGATAGAAGCTAATTATCATCTCATCAAAGACGTGTTATGCATGGTTACTGACAAAGATGTTAAGAAGAGTTTGACCTAGAGAGTATCCCATGGTAATACCATCCATTTGGACATACATGTTGTTATTGGAACTGAAGTCAGCTAAACAAGTCACTAAGTTCATGATGTTGATGAACTCAGACCCAGCCGGTACATCTAGATTTCAACAGTTTATTTGAATTGTCGACTGACCAATAAGCTGGCAATGTTCTAAGAGCATATTGGCATGCTATCGGTCATCGTAAACATGAAGGAATGCTTCACTGTGGATGTAGAACTCTCATTTGGACATGATTGTGACAGGTTCACCCAGCATTTGGTCAATTCATGCCGTTCAGAGTCAGTCACGGATATGATAGGGCTTAAAAGGGACATCAATTTTGTCATAATGGGTCACCCATACATGGTGGGTGCAGTGAGCCGTAAGAACAAATTCTATCATATACATCATTAGGCAGGTTAACACCTTTACACTAGTCACAAATGAATAACATGGTATGAGTTGTGGGTGCTGGTGAGATGCCAGATATGTTGGGCCTCCATCCTGATGACTGGTGGACTGTATCAGATAACATGGCCATTTGACCATTCTCTGCTGGCAGCAAGCTGCCCGGGCTCAACCACCCCATGTTTGTAAACCTGATTAGAAGTGATTCTGCTTTGGAAATCATTTATTAAACAATCTGGACAACACTGAGTTAAACTGGAAACCAATTTATGCTCAACAGCTGAGGGGACAGTGTGATGCATTTGTGCCTGAGTTAGAAGCTACAATTATAATTACACATGACCCTGGATCATGGAGGTAAAAGGAATTTGTGCAGATATTGCAATTCTTTGATAAGAAATGTATCATGCAGAAAACCAAACATTGCTGTATCCCCATGGCAACACACTGACCAATCAGAGTCCACCTATCTCCTCTGAGAATTAAGATTGACAGCTAACTGTTTTTGCTGTATCTCCATGGCAATGATGGCCCAGCCAATCAGCATCAACCTTCTCATTTCGTACAAAATGTTCCAACTCCTTTTGCAGCATTTTCAAGAAAATGGAACAGATTTCTACCTGTATGTGAGGAATGTGGCTGACATAATTTTATGGAAATGCTGGGGTTATAGTTTGGGATATGGTTGTTGCATCAGATAATCACCTTAAACAGAGGAGCTTGACATTCGGTGAGTTGAATGAACTTTTTTCTAAAAGTTAAAAATTGTTTGACTTTAACACATGACAGTTTAGATATAACAAGTGTTCATTAGTCACAAAACCCATCCACTCTATGCCTCAGCTTTGAAACCTGTCCTTTTAAGAAATCACCACAATTGCAGAAATACTGCCTGGTTTGCTGCTAAATTCAGATAACAGAAAAAAAACAACCAATTTCATGCTCAACAACAAAATTATTCCATATAAATTTCACAATTTACATCACATAAGACCTCAAGTCGCCATCACAGCTGTGTACTAGTGCAGAAGGAGGCATTTTGGCCCATCGTTTCTGTTCCAGCTTGGGAAATGTTCCCTTTATTTATTCATTTGTGGGATGAGGGTGTTGCTGGCTCGGCCGGTGTTTATTGCCCATCCCTAATGGCTCAAAGAGCAGTTCAGAGTCA
>NW_025208469.1:0-4668 GCF_004010195.1 Chiloscyllium plagiosum | reverse complement strand
CTTTATTTATTCATTGGTGGGATGAGGGTGTTGCTGGCTCGGCCGGTGTTTATTGCCCATCCCTAATGGCTCAAAGAGCAGTTCAAAGTCAACCACGTTGCTGGGGGTCTGGAGGAACATGGAGGTCAGACCAACTAAAGATGGCAGGTTCCTTCCCTAAAAGGCATTAGTGAACAAGTTGGGTTTTTCCGACAATTGGCAATAGATCCATGGCCATCATTACTCTCTTACTTACAGTTTTCTTTAATTGAATTCAGAATCCATCATCAGCCATGACAGGATTTGAACCTGGGTTGCCAACACATTACCTGGGTCGCCGGATTAACAATCCCGTTACAACACCACTACACCACCACCTGGTCTGCACTATGGAGTATAGAGAGTAGCATTTACCGTCTGTATTGCAGTGAACAGCCGTCCCTGTTTGTGCTATACTGAACAGCAATTTCTGAGGATATGAACCAGAAGTCCCTGTGCATATGACAGAGAATAGCAGTCCCTGTCTATATTATATAGCACAGCAGTTCCTCTGTATAATTACAGTGAATGCTGTCACTGTGTTTATTACTGACAACAGCAGTTCCTGTGTATATTACACAGAGCAGCAGCCCCTGTGTATTTTATACTGAACATCTGTATCTCTGTACATGAAACAAAACTGCATTACAGAGAACAGCAGTTCATGTGCATGTTGTAGAGAACGGTAGTTTCTGTGGTTTCTGTGCATATTGTAGAGAACATCTGTCCCGGTATTTATTGTAGAGAACAGCTGTCCCGGTGTATATTGTAGAGAACAGCTGACCCGGTGTATATTGTGGTGAACAGCTGTCCCGGTGTTTATTGTAGTGAACAGCTGTCCCGGTGTATATTGTAGTGAACAGCAGTCCCGAAGTATATTGTAGTGAACAGTTGTCCCTGTGTATATTATAGTGAACAGCTGTCCCAGTGTATATTGTAGAGAAGAGCTGTCCCGGTGTATATTGTAGAGAAGAGCTGCTCCGGTGTATATTGCAGAGAACAGCTGTCCCGGTGTTTATTGTAGAGAACAGCTGTCCCGGTGTTTATTGTAGAGAAGAGCTGTCCCGGCTGTCCCGGTGTATATTGTGGTGAACAGCTGTCCCGGTGTATATTGTGGTGAACAGCTGTCCCGGTGTATATTGTGGTGAACAGCTGTCCCGGTGTATATTGTGGTGAACAGCTGTCCCGGTGTATATTGTAGTGAACAGCTGTCCCGGTGTATATTGTAGAGAAGAGCTGTTCCGGTGTATATTGCAGAGAACAGCTGTCCCGGTGTTTATTGTAGTGAACAGCTGTCCCGGTGTATATTGTAGTGAACAGCTGCCCCGGTGTATATTGTAGTGAACAGCTGTCCTGGTGTTTACTGGAGTGAACAGCTGTCCCGGTGTATGTTGTAGAGAACAGCTGTCCCAGTGTTTATTATAGAGAACAGCTATCCCGGTGTATATTGTAGTGAACAGCTGTCCCGGTGTATATTGTGGTGAACAGCTGTCCCGGTGTATATTGTAGTGAACAGCTGACCCGGTGTATATTGTGGTGAACAGCTGTCCCGGTGTATATTGTAGTGAACAGCTGTCCCGGTGTTTACTGTGCTGAACAGCTGTCCTGGTGTATATTGCAGAGAACAGCTGTCCCGGTGTATATTGTAGTGAACAGCTGTCCCGGTGTATATTGTAGTGAACAGCTGTCCCGGTGTATATTGTAGTGAACAGTTGTCCCTGTGTATATTGTAGTGAACAGTTGTCGCTGTGTATATTGTAGTGAACAGCTGTCCCGGTGTATATTGTAGTGAACAGCTGTCCCGGTGAATATTGTAGTAAACAGCTGTCCCGGTGTCGATTGTAGTGAACAGCTGTCCTGGTGTTTATTGTGTAGAAAAGCTATCCCGGTGTATGTCATGGTGAACAGCTGTCCCAGTGTATATTGTAGTGAACAGCTGTTCCGGCGTATGTTGTAGTGAACAGCTGTTCCGGCGTATGTTGTAGTGAACAGCTGTCCCGGTGTATATTGTAGAGAACAGCTGTCCCGGTGTATGTTGTAGTGAACAGCTGTCCTGGTGTTTATCGTAGTGAACAGCTGTCCCAGTGTATATTGTAGAGAACAGCTGTCCCGTTGTATATTGTAGAGAACAGCTGTCCCGGTGTATATTGTAGAGAACAGCTGTCCCGGTGCATATTGCAGAGAACAGCTGTCCCGGTGTACATTGTAGAGAACTGCTGTCCCGGTGTATATTGTCATGAACAGCTGTACCAGTGTATATTGTAGTGAACAGCTGTCCCGGTGTATGTTGTAGAGAACAGCTGTCCCGGTGTATGTTGTATTTAACAGCTGTCCCGGTGTATATTGTAGTGAACAGCTGTCCCAGTGTATATTGTAGTGAACAGCTGTCCAGATGTATGTTATGGTGAACACTTGTCCTGGTGTATACTGGAGTGAACAGCTGTCCCGGTGTATATTGTAGAGAACAGCTGTCCCGGTGTATATTGTCGTGAACTGCTGCCCCGGTGTTTATTGTAGAGAACAGCTGTGCCGGTGTATATTGTCCTGAACAGCTGTCCCGGTGTATGTTGTAGTGAACAGCTGTCCTAGTGTATATTGTAGTGAACAGCTGTCCCATTGTATGTTATAGAGAACAGCTGTCCAGGTGTATGTTGTAGTAAACAGCTGTCCCGGTGTCCATTATAGAGAACAGCTGTCCTTGTGATTATTGTGTAGAACAGTTATCCCGGTGTATGTCATGGTGAACAGCTGTCCCGGTAATTATTGTACTGAACCGCTGTCCCGGTCTATATTGTAGTGAACAGCTGTCCCTGTGTATATTGTAGAGAACAGCTGTCCAGGTGAATATCATAGTGAACGGCTGTCCCGGTGTATATTGTAGTGAACAGCTGTCCCGGTGTATATTGTAGTGAACAGCTGGACCGGTGTATATTGCAGTGAACAGCTGCCCCGTTGTATATTGTAGAGAACAGCTGTCCCGGTGTATATTTTAGAGAACAGCTGTCCCGGTGTATATTTTAGAGAACAGCGGTCCCGGTGTATATTGTAGTGAACAGCTGTCCCGGTGTATATTGTAGAGAACAGCTGTGCCGGTGTATATTTTAGAGAACAGCTGTCCCGGTGTATATTTTAGAGAACAGCTGTCCCGGTGTATATTTTAGAGAACAGCTGTCCTGGTGATTATTGTGTAGAACAGTTATCCCGGTGTATGTCATGGTGAACAGCTGTCCCGGTAATTATTGTACTGAACCACTGTCCCGGTGTATATTGTAGTGAACAGCTGTCCCGGTGTATATTGTAGAGAACAGCTATCCCGGTGTATATTGCAGTGAACAGCTGTCCTGGTGTATATCATAGTGAACAGCTGTCCCGGTGTATTTTGTAGAGAACAGCTGTCCCGGTGTATATTGTAGTGAACAGCTGTCCCGGTGTATATTGTAGAGAACAGCTGTCCCGGTGTATTTTGTAGTGAACAGCTGTCCCGGTGTATATTGTAGTGAACATCCGTCCTGGTGTATATTGTAGTGAACAGCTGTCCTGCTGTATATTGTAGAGAGCAGCTGTCCTGGTGTATATTGTAGTGAACAGCTGTCCCGGTCTATATTGTAGTGAACAGCTGTCCCGGTGTATATTGTAGTGAACAGCTGTCCCGGTGTATATTGTAGAGAACAGCTGTCCCGGTGTATATTGTAGTGAACAGCTTTCCCGGTGTGTATCGTAGTGAACAGCTGTCCCGGTGTATATTGTAGAGAACAGCTGTCCCGGTGTATATTGTAGTGAACAGCTGTCCCAGTGTATATTGTAGAGAACAGCTGTCCCGGTGTATATTGTAGAGAACAGCTGTCGTGGAGTATGTTTTAAGAACAGCTGTCCCGGTGTATATTGTAGTGAACAGCTGTCCCGGTGTATATCGTAGTGAACAGCTGTCCCGGTGTATATTGTAGTAAACAGCTGTCCCGGTGTATATTGTAGAGAACAGCTGTCCCGGTGTATATTTTAGAGAACAACTGTCCCGGTGTCTGTTGTAGAGAACAGCTGTCCTGGTGATTATTGTGTAGAACAGTTATCCCGGTGTATGTCATGGTGAAAGGCTGTCCCGGTGTATATTGTAGTGAACCGCTGTCCCGGTGTATATTGTAGTGAACAGCTGTCCCGGTGTATATTGTAGAGAACAGCTTTCCCGGTGTATATTGTAGTGAACAGCTGTCCCAGTGTATATTGTAGAGAACAGCTGTCCCGGTGTATATTGTAGTGAACAGCTGTCCCGGTGTATATTGTAGTGAACAGCTGTCCCGGGATATATTGTAGTGAACAGCTGTCCAGGTGTATATCATACTGAACAGCTGTCCCGGTGTATTTTGTAGAGAACAGCTGTCCCGGTGTATATTGTAGTGAACAGCTGTCCCGGTGTATATTATGGAGAACAGCTGTCCCGGTGTATATTGTAGTGAACAGCTGTCCCAGTGTGTATTGTAGAGAACAGCTGTCCCAGTGAGTATTGTAGTGAACAGCTGTCCCGGTGTATATTGTAGAGAACAGCTGTCCCGGTGAATATTGTCGTGAACAGCTGTCCCGGTGGCGATTGTAGAGAACAGCAGTCCCGGTGTATTTTGTAGTGAACAGCTGTCCCGGTGTATATTGTAGTGAACA
>NW_025208468.1:0-14680 GCF_004010195.1 Chiloscyllium plagiosum | reverse complement strand
TTCCCACAAGTGACAGCGCTGAAGAAGCTCAATAATCTGATCATTTTTATTTCCATTTTAATTATTTCCTGTCACCCCACATTCAATTATTGCAGCTATTTCACAATCTCACACTGCCCCCACTCCTGTTTCTCTTGCTCTCACCATTTTCCATTTCTTTCTCTCACTCTCTTTCTCTCCGTGTCGAATTCGATTATCCTGCCCTCTCTATGACCCACTTTCCTCTGATAGTGTGACAATTCTTTCCAGGGGGTCAGACATTTTGGGTTACAATTCCCTCCGGAGGGAGTCCCGTCTCCCAGATCCTGGGGGTTTCACCTGTTTGTGTCCCCAATTACCCGGTTACTTTAACCCCAGGCTTCAAACCCGTTGGAAAACCGACAAGGTCATGATCTGAGAGGATCAGTGGTGCTGTAAGAGCACAGCAGTTCAGATAGCATCCGAGGATCAGTAAAATCGACGTTTTGGGCAAAAGCCCTTCATCGGGAATACAGTCAGAGAACCTAAAGTGTGGATAGATAAGTGAGAGGAGGGTGGGGGTGGGGAGAAAGTAGCATAGAGTATAATAGGTGAGTGGGAGTGGGGATTAAGGTGATAGGTCGGAGGAAGGGTGGAGTGGATATGTGGCAAAGAGGATAGGCAGGTAGGACAAGTCAGGACAAGTCATGGGGACAGTGATGAGCTGGAAGTTTGGAATTGGGGTGAGGTGGGGGAAGGGGAAATGAGGAACTGGTGAAATCCACATTGATGCCCTGGGGTTGAAGTGTTCCGAGGCGGAAGATGAGGCATTCTTCCTACAGGCGTCGGGTGGTGAGGGAGCGGTGGTAATAGAGGCCCAGGACCTCCATGTCCTCGGCAGAGTGGGAGGGAGAGTTGAAATATTGGGCCACAGGGCGGTGTTGTTGATTGATGCGGGTGTCCCGAAGATGTTCCCTAAAGCGCTCTGCTAGGAAGCGTCCAGTCTCCCCAATGTAGAGGAGACCACATCGGGAGCAACGGATACAATAAATGATATTGGTGGATGTGGAAGTTAAACTTTGATGGATGTGGAAGGCTCCTTTAGGACCTTGGATGGAGGTGAGGGAGGAGGTGTGGGTGCAGGTTTTGCAATTCCTGCGGTGGCAATGGAAAGTGCCAGAACGGGAGGGGGGGGGGGGGTTGTAGGAGGGCGTGGACCTGACCAGGTAGTCACGGAGGGAACGGTCTTTGCGAAGGGTGGAAAAGGGTGGGGAGAGAAATATATCCCTGGTGATGGGGTCTGTTTGGATGTGACGCAAATGTCGGCGTTTGATTTGGTTTATGCGAAGGTTGGTAGGGTGGAAGGTGAGAACTAGGCGCGTTCTGTCCTTGTTACGGTTGGAGGGGTGGCGTCTGAGGGCGGAGGTGCGGGATGTGGACGAGATGCTTTGGAAGGCATCTTTAACCACGTGGGAAGGGAAATTGTGGTCTCTAAAGAAGGTGGCCATCTGGTGTGTACTGTGGTGGAACCGGTCGTCCTAGGAGCAGATACGGCTGAGGGGGATGAATTGGGAATACGGGATATCATTTTTGCAAGAGGTAGTGTGGGAAGAGGTGTAATCCAGGTCGATGTGGGAGTCGGTGTGTTTGTAAAAAATGTCAGTGTCAAGTCGGTCGTCATTAATGGAGATGGAGAGGTCCAGGAAGGGGAAGGCGGTGTCTGAGATGGTCCAGGTAAATTTAAGGTCAGGGTGGAATGTATTGGTGTAGTTGATGAATTGCTCAACCTCCTCGCGGGAGCACGAGGTGGCGCCAATGCAGTCATCAATGTAGTGGAGTAAGAGGTGGGTGTGGTGCCGGTGTAATTACGGAAGATCAACTGTTCTACGTAGCCAACAAAGAGACAGTCATAACTGGGGGCCATACGTGTGCCCATGGCTACCCCTTTGGTCTTGAGATGGGCGCCAATCCCCACCTCTTCCTCCACTACATTGATGACTGCATTGGCGCCACCTCGTGCTCCCGCGAGGAGGTTGAGCAATTCATCAACTTCACCAACACATTCCATCCTGACCTTAAATTTACCTGGATCTTTTCTGAAACCTCCCTCCCCTTCCTGGACCTCTCCATCTCCATCAATAACGACCGACTTGACATCGACATTTTTTTACAAACCCACCGACTCCCACACCTATCTGGATTGCACCTCTTCCCACCCTACCTCCTGCAAAAATGCCATCCCATATTCCCAATTCCTCCGCCATATCTGCTCCCAGGAGGACCAGTTCCACCACAGAACACACCAGATGGTTTCGTTCTTTGGAGACCGTAATTTCCCTTCCCACGTGGTTAAAGGTGCCCTCCAACGCATCTCGTCAACATCCCGCACCTCCGCCCTCAGATCCCACCCCTCCAACCGTAACAAGGACAGAACGCCCCAGGTGCTCACCTTCCACCCTACCAACCTTTGCATAAACCAAATCATCTGCCAACGTTTCTGCCACTTCCAAACAGTCCCGAACACCAGGGATATATTTCCCTCCCCATCCCTTTCCACCTTCCGCAAAGACCGTTCCCTCCATGACTACCTGATCAGGTCCACGCACACCTACAACCCACCCTCCCATCCTGGCACCATCCCCTGCCGCTGCAGGAATTGCAATACCTGCGCCCACAGCTCCTCCCTCACCTCCATTCAAGGCCCTCTCCGGGACACCCGCACCAATCAACCAGACCGACCTGTGGCCCAACATTTCAACTCCCCCTCCCACTATGCCGAGGACATACAGGTCCTGGGCCCTCTTTACCACCGCTTCCTCACCACCAGACGCCTGGAGGAAGAACGTCTCATCTTCTCCTCGGAACACTTCAGGGCATCAATGTGGACTTCAACAGTGTCCTCATTTCCCCTACCCCCACCTCACCTTAGTTCCAAACTTCCAGCTCAGCACTGTTCCCATGACTTGTCCTACCTGCCTATCTTCTTTTCCACCTATCCACTACAACCGTCCCCCCCGACGTATCACTTTCATCCCCATCCCACTCACCTATTGTACTCTATGCTACTTTCTCCCCACCCCCACCCTCCTCTGACTTATCCCTCCACCTCTGCCTGCATTACTGATGAAGGACTTTTGCCCAAAACGTCGATTTTCCAGCTCTCGGATGCTGCCAGAACTGCTGTGCTCTTCCATCACCACTAATCCAGATAATGAACAGAAGTCCTTGTGGAGCATTGAGGAACACAGGGGTCTTGGTATCCAAGCCAATAGATCCCTTAAGGTGGCAGCACAAATAGACCGGGTGAGGAAGGCACCTGAACTGGGAGCGGGAAGGTGGCCCATATGCTGATGTGATGAGTTGCTGGAGCTGCTCAAGAAGATTTAAACTAGTCTGTCAGGGCTGTGTGGCCCTCAACCGTTAAGGCAGATGAACCCAGGGCACGGATGGGGTCCTGGGACTGGGATATAATAGGTATTGAAGAATTGTACAACAGATGGATTGGCAGCAGCTCATTGTTCCATGGAATAGATGCTATAGGGAGAATTGAACAGGAGGCAGGACAGGAGCATCGGTGATGGGTTTGATTGGGGGAAACATCGCAGCAGTATTTAGAGAGAATATTCATGCAGACTCACCCAGTTAAACTATATTATGGAACTGAGAAATAAAAATTGTTCATCGGTTTGCTATGATTGAACTGCAATTGTACTACAGTGGTAGTCAATGGGAGATGGAACAGCAAATCTGTCAGGAGATCTCAGATATCTGTTAGAATAAGAGAGTTTTAATCGTAGGGGATTTCAACCTTTCAAAACCTGGACTGAGATTGCTGCAGTGTTAAACATTTGAATGGAAAGAATTTATTAAGTGTGTTTCTGAAACTCCCATTCAAAATGTAAACGGACCAACTGGAGAATGGTGCTCAACCTTTCCACCCCTTGGGAAACAAGGTAGGTAGGGAACGGGACTGAGGTGTTAGTGAGGGAGCACTTTGGAAAGTCACCACAATTGTTAAAGTTTGAAAATAATTTTGGTAAAGCACAGGCCTGGTCCACAAGTTCAAATTAGAAAATGGAGCAAGACCAATTTTGATGGTATTAGACATGATGATTTTTAAAAGTGGAAGCTATTTGCAGGTAAAAGGAAGTCTAGCAAGTGAGAATATTTCAAATTGGAGATAAAATGCAGGTTCCCGTTTGTGTACAGCTCGATGCTGACAGCATTCGGAAACACTGGCTGACTCTTCAGGCTGTGGTCAAGGAAAAGAGGGCATATGTCAGGTATAGCCAGCTGTATCAAGGGAATCCCTGAGGATGACAGGGGCTGCACGAATACACTTTGGATGGAAATCAGGAATGCAAAAAGGGTCATGTGATAGCTTTGGCAGATAAGGTTGAGGAGAATCCAAAGAGAGTTTACACTTTAGATTACTTACAGCGCAGAAACACGTCCTTTGGTCCAACAAGTCCACACCGACCTGCTGAAGCACAACCCATGCAGATCCATTCCCCAACACCGAACACTACATGCAGTTCATCACAGCCAATTTACCTAACCTGGACATTTTTGGATTGTGGCAGGAAACGCTCGGAGACATGGGGAGAATGTCAAACTCCACACAGAGAGACACTTGAGGCGGGAATTGAACCCAGGTCTCTGTCGCTGTAAGGCAACAGTGCTAAGCACTGTGCCAACGTGCCGTCCATATGTTAACAACAAAAGATAGCGAGGGACAAAACCGGTATCCATAATGATCAACAAAGCCAACAGTGTGTGAAACCACAACATCCGAAACAAATATTTCACTTTGCAATTTACTGTGGATACAGACTGAGGAGCTCTGGAAACTAACACTGCTTGGCTTGACCTCTTCTGGAATACTGTGTGCAATTCTGGTCTCAGTGCCATCGGAAGGATGTTGTGGAACTTGAAAAGGTTCAAAAGAAATGAACAAAAATGTTGCCAGGTTTGGAGGGTTTCAGCTCCAGGGAAAAGCTTAATTAACCGTGGCGATTTTCACTTGAACATAGGAGGCTGAAGAGTTATCTTATAAATGTTGTTAAAATCATGGTGGGCATGAATAGGTCAATAGTCAAAATATTTTCTCCCGACTTGGAGAGTCTAAACTTAAAGGGCATAGATTTAAAGTGTGAGAGGATGTGTGAAAGGGACCGAAGGGACAGCTGGTTCCCACAGAGGGTGGCAGATGTATGGAATAAGCTGCCAGAGGAAGTAATGGAGGCGGATACAAAGTTAACAGACATCTGGATGGGTATATGAACAGGAAGGGTTTACAGGGCTTTTGGCAAACGTCTGGCAAATGGGACTCGAAACATCAAGTAGGAGTTGGTCCGAAGGGTCTGTTTCCATGCTGTACATCCCTACGACTCTATGTTTTGAAATGAGTCCACATTATAGAAGAGGAGGTGCTGTAGGCTTTAAAATACAAAAGGTAGGTCAATCCCCAGGATTGATCCAGAGTATCTCAGGACACTTTGGGAAGGTGGGGAACTAATTGCGGCGAGATGAGCAAAGATATTTTTACCATTTACACCATGTGCGTGATGTACTGGAAGACTGGAGGGTGGCATAATGGACAGTGAATGAGGTTTTGTAAGATTACAAAGGGATCTTGAGGATATGGGTGAAATGGCTGAAAACCGTAGATGGAGTTTAATCTGAATAAATGCGAGGTAACGCATTTGGTACAACAAACAAGGTTCGATGTTATATAATAAATGGCAGGATCTTCGGTAGTGTTGTTGAACAGATCGCGGGGTTCAGGTATATGATTCTTTGAAGTTTGCAACATGGAGAGACAGGATGGTTGGAAAAAAGGTGCTTGCCACACTGGGTTTCATTGCTCAGACCTTTGGATAAAGGAGTGGGAAGTCGCATTGAGATTATACAGGCCATTGGTGAGGAATGCTCTTCAGGAATACTGCACCAGTACTGGCCACCCAATTATAGGAAGGATCTTATTAAGCTGGAGAGGGTTCAGATAAGATGTACCAGGATTCAGCTGGGTGTGGAAGGTTTCAGTAATAAAGAAGGCCTGGATAGACTGGAATTTTTCTTTGAAGCCTGAACGTTGAGAGGCGACCTGATAGAAGTTTATACAATAATGACGGAGATAGATATAGTTATCTTTTACCGTGGAAAGGGGAGTTTCAATATGTTCTACATTTTTAAGTTTAGAGGAGAGGCATTAAAAAAACACATGAGGGACAAATTGCTGCACAGTGGGAGGCTTGCATGTGTAATTAATTTTGCGAGCAAGGGGGGAATGTCAAGACAATTACAATGTTTAAAAGACATTTGGATTAGTATAGGAATAGGAAAGGTTTGAAGGGACATGATCCAGGAACAGGCAGGTAGGATGAGATTAGTTTTAGATTTTATTCAGTTGACGCTGAACAGTTTCCATGCTG
The DNA here is from genome assembly GCF_004010195.1 of Chiloscyllium plagiosum. Lineage (NCBI taxonomy): Eukaryota > Metazoa > Chordata > Chondrichthyes > Orectolobiformes > Hemiscylliidae > Chiloscyllium > Chiloscyllium plagiosum. The sequence goes on along the minus strand of NW_025208468.1, from coordinate 8,288 downwards.
TATGACTCGAAATACAATGTTGTGTCATTATTTGATAGGGAATGCAAGGGAAAGCCAGGGAACAACAGACTGATGAGGCAGACATCAGGGTGATTGAGTTGTTGGAGATCATTCAGAGAGATAGGTTTCCCATGCATTTGTAAAGACAAGGACTGACCACAGACAGTCACCATTGCTTTGTACATGGGAAAACATGTTTCACAAACTTGACTAAGTTTGTTGAAGATGTGAGCAAGGAGAGAGATGAAAGCAGAGCAACAGACGTCGTTTCTCGATTCAGCAAGGGGGTGAACACAGTTGAGCATGATACATTGGTTAGTATCCCAAGGGATCAGGGGGAGCGAGCCATGTGCATACAAAATGGGATGACAGTGGGAGACACAGGGTGGTGGTAGAGGTCTGTTGTTCGGACTGAAGGACTCTGACCAGCGGTGTACCGTAAGGATTGGTGCTGAGACCAATGTTGTGCATCATTTATATAAACGATTTGCGTGAAAATATTGGAGTCACTATTAGTACGTTTGTGGAGACCAGGATTAGTGCGATAATGGGCAGGGAATAAAGTTATCAAAAGGGGTCTTAATCAACGGGGCCACGATATGAAAGATGGATTTTAATTCAGGTGTTGGATTTTTGTTAAGACAAAACAGGGAGTACTAACATAGGTAATGGTCGGGCCCTAGATGGTGTGGTGGAATGGAGAGAGACTAAGGGGTGCAGTGACATTGTTCTTTGGAAGTGAAATCACAGGTGGACAGGGAGGTGAAAGCAGCATTTGGCACATTTCATGGGTCAGAGCATTGAGTACATGAGTTGGAGATATTTGTAACATTGTCATCAATGTTTCTCCGAGGTAGAGGAGGAGGGGGGGTGACCTTATAAAGGTTTATAAAACCGTGCGGGCCACAAGTAAGGTGAACAGCCAAGGGTAGGTGAGTCCAAAACTAGAGGGTATAAATGTGAAGTAAAGACGGAGCTGAGGAACAATATGTTCCACAGAGGATGGTGCATAGACTGAACATACTGCCATAGGAAATGGTAAAACAAGTACAATGACAAAATGGAAAAGACACTTGGGCAGACTCATGGAGAGGAGAGAGTTTGCGGGGCCATGGGCCAAATGCAGGGAAATGTGACTTGTCACAGTTAGGAAAGTTGGACAGCATGGACAAGTTCAGCCAAAGAGTCATGCAGCACAGAAACAGACCCTATGTCTCCAATTATTAGAGGAGGAGACGATCAAGACAGGCATGTTGTCAAGACTGAAGCAAGTGAGAGAGACATGTAGGGTAGTCTAGACTGGAGCAGGATTCAAATATGTGAAGTGATTGGTGAGGGGGGAGAAGGTGACAGAGATAGCAACTGTTTTTGGTGTTAGAATGATTAAAGTCACTGATCCAAGAGACATGCCGTAGATGCAGTGTTGGAGAGGGAACACAGAACAGAAATATCCCAGGCAGCATTCCTACCCTCTTGTGGGATGCCTACTTTCCCCTCTGGTGTCCTGGTGCTCACTAAGACAGCACAGGCCTGGATCGATAACTGTGAACTCCCTATGCTGTCTGAGTACAACAAACTTAAATTAGCAGTGGTGATTGAGCAACGCGTGGGTCTGTATTGTGCTCCCCCTCCAGCACTGTGTCTGTGTCATGTCTTGTTAGCTGATGTTTGGAGCCCTCTCATTGTTCTCTGTGAGTGAGCTTACATCGCTTCAGGATTTATTGAAGGCTCCAGATCTGCCTACCGTAAGTTTCTCTGGCTGACCAACCATCTTCAAATTGGTGATGGACGAGACTCCCAACAGTTTGGATGTCTATTGAGTCATAAACTTCCTGAGTACCTACAGGAGACAGAGAAATAGACAGAATGTGAAATTAGACTGATGCAGTGAGGGCAACACATGTCAAATGGCACCAAGTTCCACAGAAATGTGGAACATCCCAGTCTCCATCGCTGGCTGTTCTGCCTCATCTATCTGGAGAGGATCTGGAGTAGCTGGCACAGGATCTGGAGTAGCTGCAGGAGCGATAGGTGCTGACAGAGGCAGCAATTAGACCCACACAGTGAGGGATACCACTTGGAGAGAGACTGAGTGATATCACCACAGTGCAGGAATATGTCAGGATCAAATAATTGTGCAGGAAGAATGGGCTTTGATTAATATTACACTGGGATGAGCAACCTGTAAGCAGGCGAAGTGATGGCCTCGTGCCATTATTGTGAGGCTGTTTATCCAGAAACACAGCAAATGTTCTCTGGACACAGGTTCAAAGCCCACCATTGCAAATGATTGAACGTGAATTAAATGCTTCAAAAAAGATGCAATTAAAAATGTTTAAGTGAGTATTAAACAATTGCTGATGTTAAGAAAAATCTATCGGGTGCATTCCTGTCTTTAGTGAAGTAATCTAAGATGGGAGTGCGATATTGCAGTTATTACAGAAATTATCGCAGTTATTACACAACTGAGGGAAAGGACAGGCAGCTCAATGACCCAGGGGACAGATGCTGCAGGAAGGACAGAAGGGGAGCTGAGAGAGGAGTAGAGCTGCTGGTTCTGATTGGATGAAACATCACAGCAGGACTGAGAGAGGATATTCCTGCGGGACCGCCCAGTGAAGCTGTGTTCGTGGAATTAATCAATATCAATGTGTCATCCCTTTCCTCTGATTGTTCTACAGACCCCAATAGCCCCGCCCTCCTGCACCTTGACCTTCTCAAAATGCCGGCTCTGAGGCCCGCGCTCCATCTTCCCTGAAAACAATGGCGGCCGTGAACCTGGGTGCCTTCCCTGATCAGAGACTGCCGCCTACTTACCCGGGTCTGGAGGGTCTCTTTCTAGTTTTTTTTAGCTGTATCCAGGACTTGTGAATTCTCTCCGCTATTTTCTCCCAGTGACGCTCCCACACACCGGCTCTGAGCGCCGCGCTCTGAAGCTGATCGCAGTCGCTGCCGGAGAAATCTGCTTCATGTCTCTCTCTCGCTGTCCTGATCAATGGGACACTGTGCATGCTCTCCATAGAAACCAACCTGCGCGTGCGTCTGAGGTTATAGGTGAGTTTATAGAGAATATTCATTACTGCACAGAATCATGGGTGAAGTATTAGACATTAACAATTGCTCTTTCGAGTTACAGTCATAGAGATGTCTAGCATGCAAACAGATTGTTCGGTCCAACTCAACCATACCGGTCAGATGTGTAAATAATCAATCGTTCTGAAAGTTTGAAATTAAGTTTCTTACTCGAGTTGTGCATATCAATTGGAAATATGTATGTGATCAAATTTCCATCTCAACTATCGATTTATGAGAAAGTTTTAATGCTCCACAATGTGAATGAGAATGATCAATCCTGCAAAACAGTTTGCTTTCTGACCAATCCTGAAACGTCCACTCCCCGAGAATGCTTTGGCTCCGCTCCTCACGCATTCTGGTTGGAGGACCAGCCGCTGCTCTGTCCTCCAGTTCCGCCCCTTTCTCCCAATTGCAGAGTTCATTCAGGCTTGACTCAGCAGACGAAGGGATAAGGGAAGTTAGAGTCGATGCGGTGAAAATATCCCAAATCTTGGACCGTGAGCCCTGGGTTCAGTTCATAGCTTGTGCAGGTGTCTATAATAACAACTTTGAACAGGTTCATTAGGAAAAACAAGGGAAGGCAAAAACAGAGTTAAAATAATATAAACTGAGTGCATTGTGGTGGGGCTCTCAATGCTCTGATAATTTTAGTCTTTTCCAATTGTTTCAGGACCCCAATAGGTCCCAGTACAGACTGTTGCATTCCTCCTTGTGCACAGCCAGTTACCACGATTGTGGGGCAAAGTGTTGTGGTGGGATATAGAGGTGTATAGAATAATACAGCGCAGAAAAGGCCCTTCAGTCCTTGATGTTTCACGGACCTGTGAACTATTCTCAGCTTGTACCCCGATGCTATCCCAAAATCACCCATGTGCTTATCTAAAGGAGTGTTTAAATCTCCCTAATGTGGCTGTGTTAACTACAAAAGTAGGTAGTGCATTCCACACCCGAACCACTCTCTGAGTCAAGAACCTGCCTCTGACATCAGTCTTATATCTATCACCCCTCAATTTGTCGTTATGCCCCCTAGTACACACTGATGTCACCATCCTAGGAAAAAAACTTTCTCTGTCTACCCTATCTAAGTCTCTGATCAAATCCCCTCTTAGCCTTCTTGCCAATGAGAACAAGTTCAATCTCTCAACCTTTCCTCATAAGACCTTCACTCCAGGCAGGAAACATCCTGGTAAATCTCCTCTTCACCTTTTCCAACGCTTCCACATCCTTCCCGAAATATGGTCACCAGAACTGCACACAATATTCCAAGTATGGCATACCAGCGTTTTGTGTAGTTGCAGCCTGATATTGCAGCTCCGGAACTCAATCCCTCTACAAATGAAACCTAACACACCATAGGCCGCCTTAACAGTACTATCTACCTCGGAGGCAACTTTCAGGCATCTACGTACATGAACTCCGACATCCCTCTGCTCATCCACACTACCACGAATCCTTCCATTGACCCAGTACTCTGCCTTTCTGTTATTTTTCCTAAAGTGCATCACCATGCATTTAGATGCATTGAACTCCATTTGCTACCTCTCAGCCTAATTCTGCAGTTTGTCCAAGTCCCACTGCAACCTGTAACATTCTTCCACACTGTCCACTACACCACCGACTTTGGAGTCGTCTGCAAATTTACTAATCCATCCACCTATGCCTGCGTCTAAGTAATTTATAAAACTGATAAACTGCAGTGGTTGCAAAACAGATCCTTGTGGCACACCACTAGTTACCGGACTCCAGGCTGGATATTTTCCATCAACCACCACTCGCTGCCTTCCTTCAGAAAGCCAGTTTCTAATCCAACCTCCTAAATCAAACTCAATTCCATGTCTCTGCATTTTCTCCAACAGCCTACCATGTGGAAGCTTATCAAAGGCTTTAGTGAAGTATATGTATACCACGTCAACTGCCCTACCCTCATATACATGCTTGGTCACATCTCAAAAAAATCAGTGAAGTTTGTGAGACACTACCTGCCCTTGATGAAACCATGTTGACCATCTGATATGAAACTGGTGTTTGCGAGATGATTATAAGTCTTATCTCTCATAATCCTTTCCAAAGCATTTCCTATAGCAGAAGAAAGGTTCACTGGTCTACAATTACCTGTGTCATCTCTACTGCCGATCAAGGGCACAACATTTGCAATCCTCCAGTCCTCTGGTACCAAACCTGTCGACAATGACGATTCAAATATCAAAGCCAAAGTCTCTGCTATCTCCTCCCAAGTTTCCCAGAGAATCCTTGGATTAATCTCATTCAGCCCAGGGGTTTGTCTACTTGCCTCAACCTCAACAGTCAATGTTCTGACTAATGAAGGCAAGCATGCCAAATGACGTTTTCACCACCCTTTCTGCCTGAAACTCCACTTTCAAGGAACTATATACCTGCATCCCGACATGTCTTTTTTTTTTTTCAAAAACACTCCCCAGGGTCCTACCATTAACTGTATAAGATTGTGACGAGATGGAGAACTTTAAAAACGAGATGTGATTGAAAACCTTAAAAATGAAGGTGCTGAAACTGCATGCAAGGAGAAATATTTTCACTTGTGAGGCTGACCTGAACAGGAAGTTAACATTAATGAATCAAATCTGAAATTCAAAACAAAACATTCTATCCTGAGAATGGTAACAACATGGAACAATATGAAGTCTAGTACCAGGAATGCTTAAGTTGAATATCATGAATATGTTTAAGGGGAAATTGGACAAGTACCTCAGGGAGAAACATACAGAACGATGCACTGATGGGATGAGACAAAGTGGGAGTATACTCCAATGGAGACTAAATATCTGCACTCGTCTGTTGGGCCAAAAGGCACGTTTTTTTCTGTTGTAAAGTCTCTGTAAATGTCCTGTTCTCCTTAAGTAAAGAACCATTTAGACACCCACTATTTGGGGAAAAAGGGGTCCCACTAGCGTATAAGAGAGAAATACAAGAGGCTTCCCTTCATAAGGTTATACAATTAACATCCATTACTGAAGGTATCTCTGCAGAGAGCGCAGTTTAATTTTTGGCTTCTTAGTAGCAGTGGAGTACAGAGTTTTTATCTGCTCTTTGTTTTAAATTGAGGTGGCAACAACAAGATCTTTACTGAGTTCAGCTTCGGCCTTCTTAATAAATTCGTCATAGGACTGAAAGCAACATGGTGAGAAGATTCAGTTTGTGAGAAGATTTGTCGCTCAGGTTCTCGTTGTTGTGGTTCTGTTCACCGAGCTGGGAATGTGTGTTGCAGACGTTTCGTCCCCTGTCTAGGTGACATCCTCAGTGCTTGGGAGCCCCCTATGAAGCGCTTCAGTGATGTTTCCTTCGGCATTTATAGTGGTTTGTCTCTGCCGCTTCCGGTTGTCAGTTCCAGCTGTCCGTTGCCGTGGTCGGTATATTGGGTCCAGGTCGATTTGCTTGTTGATTGAATCTGTGGATGAGTGAAATGCCTCTAAGAATTCCCTGGCTGTTCTCTGTTTGGCTTGTCCTATAATAGTAGCGTTGTCCCAGTCGAACTCATGTTGTTTGTCATCTGCTTGTGTGGCTACTAAGGATAGCTGGTCGTGTCGTTTCGTGGCTCGTTGGTGTTCATGGATGCGGATTGTTAGCTGTCTTCCTGTTTGTCCTATGTAGTGTTTTGTGCAGTCCTTGCATGTGATTTTGTACACTACGTTGGTTTTGCTCATGCTGGGTATCGGGTCCTTTGTCCTGGTGAGTTTTTGTCTGAGAGTGGCTGTTGGTTTGTGTGCTGTTATGAGTCCGAGTGGTCGCAGCATGTCCTCATTCCGTTGTTTTTCCCTTAGGCATCTGTTGATGAAATTGCGGGGGTATCCGTTTTTGGCGAATACATTGTTTAGGTGTTCTTCTTCCTCTTGTTGCAGTTCTGGTGTACTGCAGTGTGTTGTGGCCCTTTTGAACAGTGTCTTGATGCAACTTCTCGTGTGTTTGTTGGGGTGGTTGCTTTCGTAGTTTTGGACTTGGTCTGTGTGTGTGGCTTTCCTGTATACCTTTGTGGTGAATTCTCCGTTCGGTGTTCTCTGTACCATCACGTCTAGGAATAGGAGTTGGTTGTCCTTTTCTTCCTCTCTAGTGAATCGGATTCCTGTGAGTGTGGCGTTGATGATCCGGTGTGTGTTCTCTATTTCTGTATTTTTAATGATTACAAAGGTGTCATCCACATATCTGACCCAGAGATTGGGTTGAATTTGCAATAAGACTGTTCGTTCTAACCATTGCATTACCGCTTCTGCTATGAGTCCAGAGATGGGTGAGCCCATGGGTGTGCCGTTGATTTGTTCATATTTGGTTGTTGAATGTGAAGTGTGTTGTGAGGCAGAGGTCCAGTAGTTTGAGTATACCGTCTTTGTTGATAGGTTCACCGTCTTGTTGTCTGTTCTGTATGTCCAGCATGTTAGCTATTGTTTCTCTCGCTCGGGTTTTGTCGATAGAGGTGAACAGTGCCGTTACATCGAATGAGACCGTTACATCGAATTGTGTCTGCAACACAAATTCCCAGCTCGGCGAATAAACCACAACAATGGTGAGAAGATGAAATAAAACTTTGGGATGTGAAGAAGTACGCATACCACTACTTTGCTAACTGCATAAGGCAAACCACAAATACTTTTCTGAACGAACAAATCTAATTTTAGCAATGTGTAAAATCTGTTAACCATAGAACTAAGAAAGATTAACAGTGATAACAAAAAGCACAGTAGGTTGAACATCATAAAAAACAAGTTTATTAATTTCAGATTTTCCTCTCAAACCCTTGCTACGCCATCAAACATGACCACAATCCATATATGCAACATTTAACAAGAAAGAAGCCCCAAAGCTGTTTTATTAAAGAATAGTGAGACATTGGTCAGGAAGACAAAAGTATAAGATCAGAAATATACAAGACCCCAAAGTAGGAACAGAGCAAGCTATGAAGAGGAATTTGAGGAAAAAGGTTTGAATGAACGTGAGGCAGAATATATAAACGCTTATTCATGGCAGAGAGAAAAAAAGAAACAAACAGAAAAAGGAAACCTGCTCGATCACTTTCCTTTGTGAAGAACAAAAATTCATAGCCCCAACAGTTTTTAATTAAAGGAGATGGATGCTTATTTGGTTTTGGGAAAGCAGTATGGAAACATGTAAAATATTCTGAACTGCAATCTCTTCAAGGTCGCATGTTCCTAACATCCCCAGCTGAAATCTGCAGCGTCGTGCTG
>NW_025208467.1:2699-14672 GCF_004010195.1 Chiloscyllium plagiosum | reverse complement strand
ACCACTGTGCCACCGTGCCGTGCATGAGCTGCTCTCTTAAAGCTTTGTCTGATGGTCCTTATAACCTTCACCTTTTTGCTGTCTAGTCGCCTGGCCGGCACCAGGTGCTCTGGTGAATCCCCCCCCCCCCCCATCTGGTGGATTGCTGCCATCCTCTTCCCTGACAACCTGCAGCAAAACCACCTGGTGGCCTAATGAGGAGAGGCTGCTGTATTAAACAAGGAGTAGTTTATCACACGCTATCAGCTCGGGCATGGTGGCTCAGTGGTTAGCACCGCTGCCTCACAGCACCAGGGACCCGGGTTCGATTCCAGCCTCGGGTGACTGTGTGGAGTTTGCACATTCTCCCCGTGTCTGTGTGGGTTTCCTCCCACAGACCAACGATGTGCAGGTTAGGGTGGATTGGCCATGGGGAATGCAGGGTTACAGGGCTTGCATGATGCACTTTGGGGACTCCATGGACTGAATGGTCTCTATCCACACTGTAGGGATCCTACAAGTTACATTAGTTTGACAGATGCTGTCACTGACACCATGAGGGAGACCTCCATGTTAGATCCTTACTGCTTCAAATTTCAAAACTGTTCTCTTGCCCAAGTCTGCATATGACATCATTGTGTTTAATGCTCCCCTCAGCATTAACTCTTTCAGACCCTCATTGAAAGAACTCCACAGAGGCCGGCATCCCATCACCAAGTCCCCCTTTTTTAACAGGTGGAGAGACAGTTACACGGATCCGGCTCCCTCAGAATGAACAGAACCTCCGACACACGCTCCTGTTTGTTTTCCCTTTTTTTTTAAAGAGCCCTCAGTGACCTCCTCCCGGGCCAGACAAATGAACACCTGGCATCGAAGGAGTAAATGTGCCAGAGGGCAGGGTCCTTCAGACCGAGCAGGAGCGGTTGGACACCCGACCGGATCTCCCCCAGAATTTGAAGATGGGGGAGAAGGAGCTCACTGGCGATGAAGGGCAGGACATTGGAAATCACAACCCTCTGGGCTGTGACCTCCAGTGGGCCGACGGGCAGATGTGTCCTGCCCACAGTGAGCTCCCTCTCCATGGCCAGGTGGACTGCCTGCTCGGTCTTTAGGAAGAATACAGCCTTCCCGAACATCCTGGCCGCAGCGACGATGGTCAGTGGGCCGATCACACTAGCCATGGCCTTACTGCAGGCCTCGATGGTCATGTTGAGGTGGGGATAGGCCTTGACCCCCAGGCATTTAGTCAGGAGCCTGAAGGGGGTCGGGGTTGCAGCTGGGGTTGGAGCAGCCGAGCCTAAGGCAGCAGCTGGGCCTGATAGTTTAGAGCTCGCCGCCTTATGCTGCTGGGTGATCCCAGATATTCTTCCTCTGCGTGGGCCTCTGGTAATGGCAGTCACAACACTGGGAAGCTGGGGCAGTGACAGCAACAGTCCTGGGTGTTGGTGGGCCCAAGCAGCAGCAGAGTCCTTCACCACTGACCCAGCTCCCTCAGAGGCAGCTCTCAGAGTGAGCAGAACCTCTGACACTCCTGTTTATCTCTGTCAGCCAGGGCTCCCTGATTGAGCCAGGTTAACAGCCCCAATCAGGGAACCCCTATACTATGAGGTGCCCTGGCAAACCTTGTTACAATCACTGCACTTACCTCCCTACGCAAAAACCTGAGAGGGGTCTTGTGGCTCAGTTTCAGGGTCCCTACCTGAGTTGGGAGCCCCACGTTCAAGACCCATCTATTGGAGAGATGTGTGATAAGATTTGTGAGCAGCTTGATTCAAAAGTATTTACCACAGCCTGAAGACCACTAATCCTGCCAATGGGGTGACAGTGTGTTCTTTTGTGCTACCAATCATCTTTATTTGACTGGGTCTAAGGGTCTATTTGTTTTAACATGGTAGAGAATCACCTATTAACAAGAAAAGACTGTTGTCTTCACAAGATCTAGTTGATTGCAATTAGGCACGCCTTACATTAGCTACTCCGACACTGTTGCTAAGATATGAGGAGAGTCAATCATTTAAGTGATTTGTGGTGGGTTATTTTAAAAAAGCGATTATGAGGAGGCCTGTGGGTATAGATCTGCTCTGCACAGGATCTGCAACAGACAGATGCTTCAACAGGTATTTCGGATTACATTGAACAGATACATCCTGAAGAGGATTAAAATCTCCAAGGAATAGACCCACCATCTGTGGTTAACTCAAAATGTTAGTGTTTTAACCTCAAAGAAAAAGCATATGATTGTGTAGCCAGATCGGAACACTGGCCCGAGAACAATGAAGAGCGAAGAATGATCCAAATGAAGAGGGAAGAATGAGTGAGTGAGAGAGAGAAAGCTTGTCAGTGCAGTGACGGTTACTATCCCTCACAGATTCCATGGGAAGTCAGGATTGGGCTGAACTATCTCAGGACAGTTTTGAGTAAACAGCTAGTTGATTGAGGCTGACAGTTAGAGCAGATTGCTCACGCTCAGAAAGATCCTGAACTGGCTTTCTGCCTTCAAACAGAATATGCTTTAATTGTGAAAGATTAAAGTGAGGAATAAAATCTGTCACTGAGGTTAGGGGTGCTCAGCTGTTTCAACATAAGCAGCTTTCTCTCTGCATTAAGATTATGTCTGACCCTCAACCAACAGGCAATGACCTTCACTGCACTGGCAGTGCTCCCCACCCACTGGCAGTGCTCCTCACCCACTGGCAATGCTCCCCATCCACTGGCAGTGCTCCCCACCCACTGGCAGTGCTCCTCCCCCACTGGCAGTGCTCCCCACCCACTGGCAGAGCTCCCCACCCACTGACAATGCTCCTCACCCACTGGCAGTGATTCTCACCCTCTGACAGTGCTCCTCACCCACTGACAGTGCTCCTCACCCACTGGCAATGCTCCCCATCCACTGGCAGTGCCCCCCACCCACTGACAATGCTCCTCACCCACTGGCAATGCTCCCCATCCACTGGCAATGCTCCCCATCCACTGGCAGTGCTCCTCACCCACTGGCAATGCTCCCCATCCACTGGCAGTGCTCCTCCCCCACTGGCAGTGCTCCCCACCCACTGGCAGAGCTCCCCACCCACTGACAATGCTCCTCACCCACTGGCAGTGATTCTCACCCTCTGACAGTGCTCCTCACCCACTGGCAATGCTCCCCACCCACTGGCAATGCTCCTCACCCACTGGCAATGCTCCCCACCCACTGGCAGTGCCCCCCACCCACTGGCACTGCTCCTCACCCACTGGCACTGCTCCTCACCCTCTGGCAGTGATTCTCACCCACTGGCAGAGCTCCTCACCCACTGGCAATGTTCCTCACCCACTAGCAGCCCCTGTGCATTTGGACATCCAGTGAGGAAAATGTCAGGTTCGACCATGATGCACCCCATGGTTGAATAACCTCACTGTGCATCATGGCTGTTGGCAGTGATTGGGTGTGGAGACAGTGACTGCACAAACTGATGGAATAATTATCCAGAGCAGCTTTTTCAGGAGCAGGGATCTGGTCACACTGGAACATTCAGGGAGGGAGAGGGGTTAGAGAATGGAGGAAGGGCATGCACTCATAGAATCCCGACTGTGTGGAAGCAGGCCATTCAGCCGATTGAGTCCACACCAAACCTCAGAAGAACATCCTGCCCAGGCCCAATCCCCTAACTCACCTGGCCTGGGCATCCCTGAACACTATGGGGCAATTTGCCATGGCCAATCCACCCTAACCTGCACATCATTGGATTGAGGGAGGAAACCCATACAGACACAGGGGAGAACACGCAAGCTCCACACAGTCGCCTGGGGCTGGAATCGAACCCAGGTCCCTGGCGATGTGAGGCAGCGGTGCTAACCACTGAGCCACCGTGCCATGAAGAAGGTAATTGTTCTGAAGAGATTAATGTTCATGGTGTACATTGACTTCACCCATTCCACCGAGGTCTTCTACACTCACTTTCAGCTATATCTGGACTAGCTCCAATGTTCTAGTAATTACTTCTTTCTTGTGATATTTCCTGCTATTATGCAAGAAACCATCTTGCTCTCCAAGAAGCAGGTCTCATCTGTAGATACTGTCTGGTGATGAATCAATAATCACTAAATAGACCCAAGACAAAGGAAAGGAAGAATAGTGGCAACCAGCCCCCTGAAACAAGTCCTACCCAGTACCACGTTCTGGTAAAACCAGAGGATAGCAGGTGAGGTCACCAAGGTGTTCTGTGTCACCACGAGAAGCACTACAGAGGTGTACAATATGGTGAGAGTTGCATTGCATGGCATCAATATTGACAAGAGACCCCAGGGTCCTTAGGGCAAACATGAGCAAGGAGTGAGAGAGCCTTACCCTAGGATAAGGAACCAGCTGCCTCAAACAGAGTACGTACAGACCAGCCCAGGAAAACCAGAGAGCATGTTCACAGCAAGATTATCCTAAAGGGTAGAATAAAGCAACTCACCCCCCAGCGTGAGATCAGAAGAGAGGATATTTGCTGACAACTGCACAATGTTCAGCATCATCCAGATCTCCTCAGATAATGAAGCATTTTCAGGTTTAAGCTGATTGAATGGCAACTATCATTCATGTGAGTAACACAAGTGCCAGGTAATGATTGTCTCCGACAAGACACTCGGGACATTCCCATTGCTAGCTCCTCAACAACCTGGGGATTACCATCAATCACAGACTGGACTGGACCAGCCTCAGAAATACAGTGGTTAGAAGGGCAGGGAATTCTATGGTGAGTAACGGACTGCACTGCACGGGACTGGCGCAGCTCCAAAAACTTCACATTATCCCCCCCTCCCCATGTTAATCACTGTCTAATCTCACTGTTCTGGATAGTGAGTGGGAAATGGGAGGGAGTGGGGAGGGGGATAGTGAGTGGGAAATGGGAGGGAGTGGGGAGGGGGATAGTGAGTGGGAAATGGGAGGGAGTGGACGGGAGAATAGTGAGTGGGAAATGGGAGGGAGTGGGGAGGGGGATAGTGAGTGGGAAATGGGAGGGAGTGGACGGGAGAATAGTGAGTGGGAAATGGGAGGGAGTGGACGGGAGAATAGTGAGTGGGAAATGGGAGGGAGTGGACGGGAGAATAGTGAGTGGGAAATGGGAGGGAGTGGACGGGAGAATAGTGAGTGGGAAATGGGAGGGAGTGGACGGGAGAATAGTGAGTGGGAAATGGGAGGGAGTGGACGGGAGAATAGTGAGTGGGAAATGGGAGGGAGTGGACGGGAGAATAGTGAGTGGGAAATGGGAGGGAGTGGACGGGAGAATAGTGAGTGGGAAATGGGAGGGAGTGGGGAGGGGGATAGTGAGTGGGAAATGGGAGGGAGTGGGGAGGGGGATAGTGAGTGGGAAATGGGAGGGAGTGGGGAGGGGGATAGTGAGTGGGAAATGGGAGGGAGTGGGGAGGGGGATAGTGAGTGGGAAATGGGAGGGAGTGGACGGGAGAATAGTGAGTGGGAAATGGGAGGGAGTGGGGAGGGGGATAGTGAGTGGGAAATGGGAGGGAGTGGGGAGGGGGATAGTGAGTGGGAAATGGGAGGGAGTGGACGGGAGAATAGTGAGTGGGAAATGGGAGGGAGTGGGGAGGGGGATAGTGAGTGGGAAATGGGAGGGAGTGGGGAGGGGGATAGTGAGTGGGAAATGGGAGGGAGTGGACGGGAGAATAGTGAGTGGGAAATGGGAGGGAGTGGGGAGGGGGATAGTGAGTGGGAAATGGGAGGGAGTGGGGAGGGGGATAGTGAGTGGGAAATGGGAGGGAGTGGACGGGAGAATAGTGAGTGGGAAATGGGAGGGAGTGGGGAGGGGGATAGTGAGTGGGAAATGGGAGGGAGTGGGGAGGGGGATAGTGAGTGGGAAATGGGAGGGAGTGGACGGGAGAATAGTGAGTGGGAAATGGGAGGGAGTGGGGAGGGGGATAGTGAGTGGGAAATGGGAGGGAGTGGGGAGGGGGATAGTGAGTGGGAAATGGGAGGGAGTGGACGGGAGAATAGTGAGTGGGAAATGGGAGGGAGTGGGGAGGGGGATAGTGAGTGGGAAATGGGAGGGAGTGGGGAGGGGGATAGTGAGTGGGAAATGGGAGGGAGTGGACGGGAGAATAGTGAGTGGGAAATGGGAGGGAGTGGGGAGGGGGATAGTGAGTGGGAAATGGGAGGGAGTGGGGAGGGGGATAGTGAGTGGGAAATGGGAGGGAGTGGACGGGAGAATAGTGAGTGGGAAATGGGAGGGAGTGGGGAGGGGGATAGTGAGTGGGAAATGGGAGGGAGTGGGGAGGGGGATAGTGAGTGGGAAATGGGAGGGAGTGGACGGGAGAATAGTGAGTGGGAAATGGGAGGGAGTGGGGAGGGGGATAGTGAGTGGGAAATGGGAGGGAGTGGGGAGGGGGATAGTGAGTGGGAAATGGGAGGGAGTGGACGGGAGAATAGTGAGTGGGAAATGGGAGGGAGTGGGGAGGGGGATAGTGAGTGGGAAATGGGAGGGAGTGGGGAGGGGGATAGTGAGTGGGAAATGGGAGGGAGTGGACGGGAGAATAGTGAGTGGGAAATGGGAGGGAGTGGGGAGGGGGATAGTGAGTGGGAAATGGGAGGGAGTGGGGAGGGGGATAGTGAGTGGGAAATGGGAGGGAGTGGACGGGAGAATAGTGAGTGGGAAATGGGAGGGAGTGGGGAGGGGGATAGTGAGTGGGAAATGGGAGGGAGTGGGGAGGGGGATAGTGAGTGGGAAATGGGAGGGAGTGGACGGGAGAATAGTGAGTGGGAAATGGGAGGGAGTGGGGAGGGGGATAGTGAGTGGGAAATGGGAGGGAGTGGGGAGGGGGATAGTGAGTGGGAAATGGGAGGGAGTGGACGGGAGAATAGTGAGTGGGAAATGGGAGGGAGTGGGGAGGGGGATAGTGAGTGGGAAATGGGAGGGAGTGGGGAGGGGGATAGTGAGTGGGAAATGGGAGGGAGTGGACGGGAGAATAGTGAGTGGGAAATGGGAGGGAGTGGGGAGGGGGATAGTGAGTGGGAAATGGGAGGGAGTGGGGAGGGGGATAGTGAGTGGGAAATGGGAGGGAGTGGACGGGAGAATAGTGAGTGGGAAATGGGAGGGAGTGGGGAGGGGGATAGTGAGTGGGAAATGGGAGGGAGTGGGGAGGGGGATAGTGAGTGGGAAATGGGAGGGAGTGGACGGGAGAATAGTGAGTGGGAAATGGGAGGGAGTGGGGAGGGGGATAGTGAGTGG
Source organism: Chiloscyllium plagiosum (assembly GCF_004010195.1). NCBI lineage: Eukaryota > Metazoa > Chordata > Chondrichthyes > Orectolobiformes > Hemiscylliidae > Chiloscyllium > Chiloscyllium plagiosum. Next base: position 7,488 of record NW_025208467.1, on the reverse strand, counting down.
GAAATGGGAGGGAGTGGGGAGGGGGATAGTGAGTGGGAAATGGGAGGGAGTGGACGGGAGAATAGTGAGTGGGAAATGGGAGGGAGTGGGGAGGGGGATAGTGAGTGGGAAATGGGAGGGAGTGGGGAGGGGGATAGTGAGTGGGAAATGGGAGGGAGTGGACGGGAGAATAGTGAGTGGGAAATGGGAGGGAGTGGGGAGGGGGATAGTGAGTGGGAAATGGGAGGGAGTGGGGAGGGGGATAGTGAGTGGGAAATGGGAGGGAGTGGACGGGAGAATAGTGAGTGGGAAATGGGAGGGAGTGGGGAGGGGGATAGTGAGTGGGAAATGGGAGGGAGTGGGGAGGGGGATAGTGAGTGGGAAATGGGAGGGAGTGGACGGGAGAATAGTGAGTGGGAAATGGGAGGGAGTGGGGAGGGGGATAGTGAGTGGGAAATGGGAGGGAGTGGGGAGGGGGATAGTGAGTGGGAAATGGGAGGGAGTGGACGGGAGAATAGTGAGTGGGAAATGGGAGGGAGTGGGGAGGGGGATAGTGAGTGGGAAATGGGAGGGAGTGGGGAGGGGGATAGTGAGTGGGAAATGGGAGGGAGTGGACGGGAGAATAGTGAGTGGGAAATGGGAGGGAGTGGGGAGGGGGATAGTGAGTGGGAAATGGGAGGGAGTGGGGAGGGGGATAGTGAGTGGGAAATGGGAGGGAGTGGACGGGAGAATAGTGAGTGGGAAATGGGAGGGAGTGGGGAGGGGGATAGTGAGTGGGAAATGGGAGGGAGTGGGGAGGGGGATAGTGAGTGGGAAATGGGAGGGAGTGGACGGGAGAATAGTGAGTGGGAAATGGGAGGGAGTGGGGAGGGGGATAGTGAGTGGGAAATGGGAGGGAGTGGGGAGGGGGATAGTGAGTGGGAAATGGGAGGGAGTGGACGGGAGAATAGTGAGTGGGAAATGGGAGGGAGTGGGGAGGGGGATAGTGAGTGGGAAATGGGAGGGAGTGGGGAGGGGGATAGTGAGTGGGAAATGGGAGGGAGTGGACGGGAGAATAGTGAGTGGGAAATGGGAGGGAGTGGGGAGGGGGATAGTGAGTGGGAAATGGGAGGGAGTGGGGAGGGGGATAGTGAGTGGGAAATGGGAGGGAGTGGACGGGAGAATAGTGAGTGGGAAATGGGAGGGAGTGGGGAGGGGGATAGTGAGTGGGAAATGGGAGGGAGTGGGGAGGGGGATAGTGAGTGGGAAATGGGAGGGAGTGGACGGGAGAATAGTGAGTGGGAAATGGGAGGGAGTGGGGAGGGGGATAGTGAGTGGGAAATGGGAGGGAGTGGGGAGGGGGATAGTGAGTGGGAAATGGGAGGGAGTGGACGGGAGAATAGTGAGTGGGAAATGGGAGGGAGTGGGGAGGGGGATAGTGAGTGGGAAATGGGAGGGAGTGGGGAGGGGGATAGTGAGTGGGAAATGGGAGGGAGTGGACGGGAGAATAGTGAGTGGGAAATGGGAGGGAGTGGGGAGGGGGATAGTGAGTGGGAAATGGGAGGGAGTGGGGAGGGGGATAGTGAGTGGGAAATGGGAGGGAGTGGACGGGAGAATAGTGAGTGGGAAATGGGAGGGAGTGGGGAGGGGGATAGTGAGTGGGAAATGGGAGGGAGTGGGGAGGGGGATAGTGAGTGGGAAATGGGAGGGAGTGGACGGGAGAATAGTGAGTGGGAAATGGGAGGGAGTGGGGAGGGGGATAGTGAGTGGGAAATGGGAGGGAGTGGGGAGGGGGATAGTGAGTGGGAAATGGGAGGGAGTGGACGGGAGAATAGTGAGTGGGAAATGGGAGGGAGTGGGGAGGGGGATAGTGAGTGGGAAATGGGAGGGAGTGGGGAGGGGGATAGTGAGTGGGAAATGGGAGGGAGTGGACGGGAGAATAGTGAGTGGGAAATGGGAGGGAGTGGGGAGGGGGATAGTGAGTGGGAAATGGGAGGGAGTGGGGAGGGGGATAGTGAGTGGGAAATGGGAGGGAGTGGACGGGAGAATAGTGAGTGGGAAATGGGAGGGAGTGGGGAGGGGGATAGTGAGTGGGAAATGGGAGGGAGTGGGGAGGGGGATAGTGAGTGGGAAATGGGAGGGAGTGGACGGGAGAATAGTGAGTGGGAAATGGGAGGGAGTGGGGAGGGGGATAGTGAGTGGGAAATGGGAGGGAGTGGGAAATGGGAGGGTGTGGGGAGGGGCGGTTAGTGGCTTTGGAATCAGGGTCTGATATACTCGAATATGGGAACGAAATTCAGTCAGAAACTAAAAATGTTTTGGAAGCAAAACCAGAAATTGCTGAAACCCAGCGGGTCTCTCAGGAAGGGTGGGAGTGAAAGCAGAGTTAACATTTTGAGTCCAGTCGTCCGTCTTCAGAACCGTTAGCCTCTGGTAAAAGTTCGTTTTTATGCTGAAGGTGAGGTTTTGGGGGTTGGGGGCAGGGCGATGTGGGAAGATAGGTTGGAGGCAGTACCTACAACGAGGGATGTGATAGGGGTAGGTAAGCAAGGAGGTTATTGATATAGGCCAAGACAGAAGAGAGTCTGAACAAGTCATAATGAGAGCTGAGAGTACCAGAGAAAGGGCTGGCTGTACTCAAGGCCATCCAGGACTGGGTGTGGGGCTGGGTGAAACACACAGAAGGATGGAATCAGTCTCAAACGATATTGAATACACTGTTGAGTCCCAGAGGCTGCTGGGTCCCCAGTTCGAGAATGAGATGCTGAGCTTCACTGGAGCACTGCAGTTAGCCAGGGACCGAGACGTTAGCCAGGGAACACACTCCTGTGCTGAAATGGACAACTGGAAGCTCAGGCTGATTTTTACAGAGAGGAGTGTTGGTGTTCTGCAAAGTGGTTACCCAAACTGTATAACAGTTACAGCCCAATGACTCCCACAGTTACCTTGACCATACATCCTCACACCTGCTTCCTGTAAGGACTCTACTCCATTCTCCCAGTTTCTGCATCTCTGGCACATCTGCCCTGATGATACCACCTTCCATGGAGTGGGGGGCCCTCAGAAATATCGACCTATTTCCCTCACCTGAGGTAGACAGGGCCCTTAGCTGCATCTGATTTATTCTCCACGGGACCCACCCTGGTCCAGTCCTCCTCCACTCCCAATACCAGCCCCCACCCCTCCCCCATATTCCTGATGAAGGGCTTATGCCCGAAACGTTGACTCTCCTGCTCCTCGGATGCTGCCTGACCTGCTGCGCTTTTCCAGCAACACACATTTTGACTCTGACTCTCCAGCATCTGCAGTCCTCACCCCTCCCCACAGCCTCATGGTACATTCCCTTGCAATCACAGAAGGTGTAACATGTTTCCCTCCTCCCTCCTCACGAGCCAAGGCTCCAAACAAACTATCCAGGTGAAGCAGCAATTTACCCCCCACGCGAGTGTTTACTGTAGTCAGTGCTCACAGCGTGATCCCCTCTCCACTGGGGAAACGAAACCCAGACTGGGTGATGGCTTCACCAAACATCTACGACACGCCCACAAACACCACCCTGACTTTCCAGCTGCCTGCCCCATTGACCCCCCACCCTGTTCCCTGGCCAATACCTCGGTCTCAGGCTTGCTGCAGTGCTCCAGTGAAGCTCAGTGCAAGCTGGAAAAAACAGCGCCTCACTCTCCGCTTGGGGACCCTGCAGTCTTTAGGGCTCTACACCTTTTTCTCAGCTATGATCAGTTCTGATGGAGCCTCAAAACACTAACTCTGCTTTCTCCCTACAGACCTGTCGAGTTTCTCCAGCAATTTCTCTTTTTGATTCAGATTTCCAGCAGCTGCATTTCCTTGATTTATTGTAATGTCCCCAAAGTGTTGCCCCTTTTTACTGGAACTGACTGGGTCCTGTCTCTCTCTCTCTCTCTCTCTCTCTTGGTTCAGGTGTTGAAAGGCTTCCCGGAATGCTTGCAGGCCGACATTTGCCTCCACCTGAACAGGAGCCTCCTCCAAAACTGTAAGGTCTTCAGGGGGGCTAGCCCGGGCTGCCTGAGGGCCCTGGCGATGAAGTTCAAGACCACACATGCTCCTCCTGGTGACACACTGGTCCACTATGGCGACGTATTGACTGCACTCTACTTCATATCCCGTGGCTCTATCGAGATCCTGCGTAATGATGTGGTGGTAGCCATCTTGGGTACGTCAGCTGTATCCCTCTAGCTGTTAGAGTTTGGCATGGTCTTCCTATAGGGGGCAGTGGTGGGCACCATTGGACACAGAGGACGAATGGGCTCAGACACCACAGTTCACAAAAGCTGCAGAAAAGATTTTGTTTTACGAATTCACTCACGGGATGTGAGCTTCTCTGGCTAGGCCAGCATTTATTACCCGTCCCTAATTGCCAGAGGGCAGTTAAGAGTCAACCACATTGCTGTGGGCCTGGAGTCACATGTAGGCTGGACCAGGTAAGGAGGGCAGATTTCATTCCCTGAAGAACATTAGTGAACCAGATGGGTTATTTCTGATAGTGTTCAATGGTCATCATGAGAACTTTAACTCCAGACTCTGTACTGAATTCAAATTCCACCATCTGCCATGGCAGGATTCAAATCCTGGTCCCACAGAACATTAGCTGGGTTTCTAGTTTAATAGTCCAGCGATAATAGCACCACGGCCTTCCCCTAAAGAAAACATTTAAATTCGGGTCTTTCTCTGTAGTAAAAGAGAAGAGCCCAGCATGGATTGGGTGTGTTCCCTCTCCCTCCTGATGCTGCCTGCCTTGCTGTGTTCCCCTCCCTCCTGATGCTACCTGCCTTGCTGTGTCCCTCTCCCTCCTGAT